>NC_082596.1:34188387-34305887 GCF_030936135.1 Gavia stellata
ATCCACAAAGGCCAATACCAAACATCATTCCAGCTGATTTTTAAACTCTTACAGTGAAATCTCCTGAGGCTGATCAGCTCTCCTTCACTGTCAGGATAGGATTTGCCTCTTTGTTTTCTATCCTGAGGAGCAACGGGGAAGTGTACACAATGGCCATAACGCTATTATAGGCTTTGGAATTTTTAATTTAATTGTAATGGTGAAGAACTGTTGCATTACTCTTCTGTCTTCTTTCCACAGCTTTAATGAAACCACTGCAGCTGTTCTCCTTTTAAAAGCAAGATCAGCAATCTCAGCTTGACAAAGCTACTGTGCAATATGTTTCTTTTGTTGCTGTTGTTTGTTGTTTTAGGAAGATCTTGTAATCATTATGCAAGATAGGCCTATTTCTTAGGCTACCTCTGCAAACAAATTTGGCTTCTTTTTTTTCCAGCCACCCTAGTTTGCACGTATTTGTTCTAACTGAATGTTAATAGCTCACATTGGTGTGAGACAAGAACATGAACTGTAATTATCCTTCTAATTCTTGCTTTCATACCATATTTCTACTACTCCACCTGACACTGAGGTTCTGCAGTGATTACTTCATTAGTGATGAAGAATGGCCTAATCAGTTAAAGTATTACTAGAAAACTCCTGTTTGCCAATACTAGGAGGAGGCATCAACTTTTCCCCTTTCTTTCTTTTTGGAGAAAGGTGCATCTGAATAATAGTGACCCAGCGAACATTAGAACATTAATCACCTCCCTTTGTCTCATCTATGCAAAGTAGGATTAGAGTTAAAATTATGACTGCTTAATCCCTTTGATTTTCTTTTACTAAATAAATATTAATCTACAAATCAATCAGATCCTGTATTATAACATACACAATATACACTATGAAAGGTTATGTAAATTACACTCAATTTTACAAGCATGCCATTAATGAAAAGAGCCCCCATGCTTTCCCTTTTCACCCCCAAAATCCCTATTAAGTTTGGAAGTACAAGTTAATAATCCCGCTAAATATAAAGCTTAGCTATTCCTTTTTCCTTTAAAGAAATTCACGGCATCAGTCATTTCAGGAATTAATAAATCATATTTACTCTGTTTATTCATATGTCGATACTCCCAATCTGTAAAGCTTTCACCATTTAATCTCTTTAACTCTGACCAAAGTTAGTTTACATTAGATGTTGTTTTAAACTCACATGGAACTAAATAAAATAGAAGCAGATGATAGAAAATTAATCCTAATTGTCTTCATGAAAAATCACACTGCCTGGATCTGTCACCTGTTCTCAAACACTATGAAAGAGATCGTTTGCATTCACAGCTCTTAAGAAAAAATTACAGAAATGCACGTTTTTCTTCATTAAACCTAAGTCTAATTTAACAAAAATATAATATTAACATAAGTAAGTGTACTAAAAATACTTTAATGATGTAAAATAGAGTAGTGTAGTCTTCTAAAGTGTGAATGATCACAAACTTTGTGATTTTACTGAAGTCTGGACTTGTCTTCTGTCAGCACATTCGGAAGGTAAGACTGAATTGCAAAACTAACAAGTAATGTCTCGGGAGTCCAAGTGACTCTACAATATTCACCTAACCTCTTTGCTGTCTCAAAACCAACTGTGAAATAAATGCTACAGTACTTTTTTGTTTGCCTAATACTAATTTGCTTGCATGCTAAAAATGCTGCAATTATCTTTCTAAAAGTTATCACAATGCAGGTAGTCGAGCAAAGATTCCAGTTCTCGAGGAGATGATACTACAACTCCAGATGACTTCAGAAAGCATCTTGATGAAAACAAAAAGTAAAAAATCGTGCTTTTGAGCACATTTACAAGAGTGTAAGACTCTTCCAATTATGCATCTGAGAAAAAAAAGCTGTGGGTATTGTAAATCATGTTAAACATTTAAATATTACTCTGTATTAAAATCAGCCTGGTCAGTGAAAATACACGATATTTTTTAAACAGTTTAGTTATTAATAAAGCATTTGTTTTTTCTAGAATATTATCATGGCAAATTTGTTTTGTATTGCCAAGATCAGCTGGGCATTTTGTTTTTATTATGCATAGTCTTTTGTCATTTTTTTGCTCTGCAAGTTAATCTGACTGCTGTGCATAAGTGAAGTGAGCAATTCAGTAATTAACTTTTGTGTTTTAAAATGTATGAACTTTAATTAGATTTCATTATAAACAAACAAATGTCAACCATAATTATAAGCTCCTTGGTTTAACCACATATTATCCCTTTTCAAACAAACTTGATGTCAGACAAATTAAAATCAAGCAGCCAGCAATTTTGAGTTGAATTTTACATGATCTGCCAGTAACCTGATTACTTTAACTTCAATATCATTACAGGAAAAGTATTTCAGGAAAAATAATTACAAGAATTCCAACAGGAGACAAGCTTAATTGTATTGATTCAAAAGATGCATGTATATAGGAACCATGCTGAAGGAATAATGTTATCTTAAATCTACAGTTACTATTAAAATGATATTGTCTGGCATGAAAAAGGCAATTTGAGATTGGTGTCTGGAAAAGCAGAGATACAAAACTAACTGAAATAATTATCTTTACCCCATTATACTTTAAGCAACAAAATATCAATGTGGAACAACTTCAAGGCATGAAGGTTTGCAGGTTTATTTACTGACTGGTGTATCTATTAGTACCAGGAACAAGTGGAGCTGTCAGGACATAATGAAGGTAAATGATTAGTTAGCACAGAGACTGAGCTCTTCTTCAATGCAATAAGAGTTAATTAAAGTTTACCACCAAACATCAACCAAAGCAGGATGTTGATCAGGTTTCAGCATTAAGTGCAAACAGACAATGGTTGGCAGCAATTAGTGCAGCTATCAAATGACATGCAATGATAATTATACATTTAAAACAGCTAAAGGGCTTGTGGAAGGGAGGGAAGAATCTCATCAGCTTCTTTGACTACGTACAGTCAAAGTGCAGGAAACAGGTATCAGATATTTCACTTCAATACTGTAAATCAATAGAATTAAACAAAAAAAAAAAGGTTGTACAAGCACATTATCTGAAAGAGGACAATTCACTGTACATGAAATGGAAGAAATCTGCAGACGACTCCTAACAAAGATAAGTACTAGTTAGATTAAATAAATTACTTTGCTGCTGCCACTCACACTGACACGTATAAACAGAGAAGTGTTTGGGGTTTAAAGGCTAGTGGCTGCAGCTTTATTACACATTTCTGTGCCAGACTCGAGGTTACCTGGTATCTTTAGTCCCTGTGGCCATGTTCATAGCATTAGAAGGCCCAGAACGACCACGGGCCTGAAGCCCATGACCACAAAAGGGAGTTTCACATGCTAGCTGCAAGCCCGCTGTGAGGAAGCCTAGGCTTACCAGAGGCGATTACCTGGTATCTGAGCCACAGCCTAAGGCTCTGCCACACATCCCCTGCTCTCCACCCCCTCCGATCAGCATACAACCTAGTTCTGCCTGCTCCCAAATTTATGCCCAAGTTTTGGAAAAGAAAAAGGAAGCAAGAGCTTTCCACCACGGACGAACGCTGCGCAATGTACGGTAGTGACACAGAGATGCTAATAACCTGGAGCACAGTGAGGGCCAGTGCTGTCCTCCGCCACGCTCTGCTCTGTTTCGAAGGCATCATGGTGGCAGCTACCGGATCGGCGATACAATGGAGCCAGTACCAAACTTAATCTTTATCTCAGCCTTCCATTAAATCCAAAGGAAAGATGATAAACCTGCAGCAGCACCTCTAATAGCAACACCGGACAAAGGAAAAACTGCTCTCAGCCCAGCACTGGCAGTCTGCTGAACCCCCCTGGCACGTATCTGTGAAGTCAAAACGCCCTCAAATTCTGCAATATCAAACATGTGGGAAGTACAGCAAAACAGGTAAATATCCCTTCCACAGGCAAATAGCCATTATTAAGAGGTGTAGCCAGAGAGACAGCTATCTACACACATCTAGTATTCGGACAATTCCTCAGTAACCGCTCCACGCACTGGAGATGGAATAACTCACTCCCGCTCACTCCTCTTGGGCTGGCATAGTGCAGGTAACGGGATTACCTGGTTAAACACCTACGCAGTTCCACAGCAGCTGAATAGGTCTGGCAAGTAGGATCCCCACCCCAAAGAAATCAAGATTTCTTCAGCATTTTTATGGACAACATATTGGCAAAAGCACCCTGCTCTTTCTAGGTATGTAACAGGAAGCAAGACAAGGCTTACCAAAAGACAAGTAGCAGGCTTCCAAGAAAGTTAAGCTGTGACAAATTTAAACCCGATGATGAGAGGGGCAAAGGGGTTAGACAGTAGGACTCATTGCTGCAGGATACCACTGAGATCATGAATTTACTAAGGTTAAAAAACAGAATGGAAAGTGGCTGCCAAAATTATCCGGAGTTATTATAATGAATGTGAACAAAAAAAAATATTTGTAAGGTTTATTAAACCTTGCTCTTTAGAGGTCTAAAAAATTTGCATTTACAATCATGGTAAGGCAGACGTATACAATAGATTTTCCTACATCTGCTTACTGTGATATTCTTCAGAAACATCTTGTACAGACCAGTCAAAGAGGGAAGGGGCTAGCCACACCAGAGTCCCCGTTTGGCAATAAATATGTTCCTATAGTATGAATTACACCTCCTGAGTAAAGAAGTGTCTGCAGCAGGGAGGCTGCCTTAGCTTTTATTTGGACTAACCCATGCAAAAAGATCATCAGCATCAGTTGGTATTTAAACATGTTGCATTAATTGCCACTGTGTCAAATGCAGAAAACCTTCTTTTAAGATTGTGGAGACCATATTTATTTTAAATGCACTTCTTTTTGTAGAAGCAAACCCACGTACATATGCAAAATGCATTAAGTTGGGTTTTGTTATAGTGTTGGCTACCAGTTGTGTTTTTTGTTGGAATGTGTGTATGTTCACATTGCTAAAATTATTTTAATAAAATGCCTTACTGTTTTGCATAGTTCCTGGGCTGCAGCCTAGAGCAGTTCTACAGTTTTTTTTTTCCCTAACAAACCTCATTTTCCCAACTAATTCTGTTATGCTAGGGATTTGTGCACCGAGTTGGCTAATCCCAGTATTTCCCTAGAGCTGCATCTAAGCTATGGCCCACTCCCAGCACAAAAGTGTCTCCAAAAGCCCTTTCGCCCCCTTCAGCACTGATACACTCATTGGTCCTGACATTTTCACTTCAGCCATGACAAATGAGCTGATGGCTGTGATCAGATTGCACACGAGGACTGCTTTATCAAAGACGTATCATTAACTCTCATCACTGTCTTCCATTATGACTCTTTTGGTCAAATCTGTTGTGAAAATGCAAGTCAGTTTAAAAACATAACCTAAACATAGCAACAAACAAACTTCATTAAAAAGCAGAAAAGAAAACCAGACTCAGACAGGATCAGAAAGAGACTAGCGTTAACTAAATGTTTCTCTGGGGATTTAAGTAACTGTACTCAACCTCTGCCCCAGTGCAAACATGGCAGTTGACCGTCTTCGAAAGGTCCCTTCCCCCATCGCGGACTGCTAGCACTACTTTGCCTTTTTTAGAGAAACAAAAATAAAGCAGCAGCAATCAAATATGCCTGAAAACGAAGTCAACTTTCTTTTTCTTTTTTTTTCTTTTTGGTCTCTGAACTACTTTGTGTTTCTGTGTGTCTGCTTTTATCCAAACACGTTTCTCGAATGAATACCTTAAAGAATATAATTTTTTTGCTTGAATCACAGCCACATAATCATACTGTTTTCTGACACGCATTAAAAACACCAGCATAAAGCGCTGTCTGAAACGGAAATCTCTCAGTTCACTATGAATACCACAACCTTTCTGTCAAGTTAGAACCTAAGTTCCAGCTACACAGTTCTTGTTACGTCTAGAGGGTTTACAAAGTATATATTTGTTGTAACCTCTTCTAGCAATTCATCAGAGAATACACGTCTAGCGGAGTCAACTGTAACACAACAGATCTTGGGAATGGAGGTCATGCTTTGAGATAAAGTGCTATTCACTTTTGGACCATGCAAGAAGCTCTTTATTCCTGTTCTTATTGGCATCAGTTCCCCCTTACCAGAGCAAGAACAAAGCCAAGTGCTCGTGTGAGGTTTATGAATAAATCAGAGGTGAGCCACTTTAAGTGCTGCCCATGATTTCCTTGTTGACAGTGAGCACTTAAACAGGCTTCTATGACCAGCAACTCCTGGCAAACCTTAATGGCTCCTAATCTGTACCCTGCTTCATTTCAGGAAAGAAATGACCCACCCCAATTTTTCTCAAGTCTTCACCTTTTGGGCAACTACTGTCCCACCTTTTTAGAAATTCACGTTCAGGGACTGTCCCGTTTCAGTGCCAAGTTTTCGCCTAACACACAACATAAAAATCACCATTTTCTTCCTAGAAAACAAATGACAGCTAATAAAATATTATTACGCCGTGCAGCCTAAGTAATTCCCAGACAAACCATTACACAATTCGGCGTTTGTTTAAATTGCATAGATTTTTAAATGAACCTAAAAGATTCCTAATATATTTGCCTGCAATTATTAAAATCATGTAAAAAATATGCTGAGAGCAGATTCAGCCCTTCTGTACAGCTACAGCTGAAACCAGGAATGTTTATACATCACTGCCATTGTATGTATTTAAAAAATTCAAACAGCCTCAAAAAACTATTTTTAAATTATGATAATATTGAAAGACAAACGGATATCAACCAGTAAACTCAGCGCTGGGCCAGACAACTCTGGTCTAGAAACATTAACATCCAGTTGTGGCAAGACACTAGGTGTTTCAGTACGTACATCTTTGATGCACAAAACCACTCAGAGACCTAACGCTGTTTAACATTAAAGCAGCAGCCTGCGTGGAGAATACATTTCAGTGTGGAATGAAACCCTTCATTTTTAAGGTGTGTCATCCCCCCGCCCTTTTTGGACGTGTCTCAGTCTCCAGATGGCTGAATTTATCCTGTAGTAGCTGAGTTATTGCCAGGCTCCCAGTTTCTGCTATATTTAAATGCTAACATTTTTTGACTCCATTGTCTCTTGTTGCCTTTCCACCCATTCGGGAAAAAAAGTTGTGACCGCACCGGTCTGCCCTGTGATTTCCGCGAGCGCTCCCCGTAGGGCCGGGCCTGGGCCTGGGCCGGGGCCGGGACCGGAGCCGGGGCCTGGGCCGGGGCCGGGGCCGGGGCCTGGGCCTGGGCCTGGGCCTGGGTCGGGACCGGGGTCTGGGCCGGGGCCGGGGCCGGGCGGCGGCTGCCCGGCAGCGCTGACCTGCCGCTGCTTGAACTGCGGCGGGTGCCTCAGTAGATGGCACTCTTCTTTGCAGGGGCCTGATCCAAAGGCGGGGAAATGGATGAGGCGGCGCTGGACTTTGGAGAAGGCCCTCGGTCAAAATTGGAAACTGCAGCAGCGCTGGGGAAGCCACCCGCCAAGCGAGGGAGAAATCCATGGGCCAGACCAGCTGGGACTTAAAACTCCAGTGACGCTTTCCACTGGAGCTGAAATGCCTGTCCCAGTGCACTGGCTGACGACCCAGTGAGAAATCATATTTTGCCTCCCTACAGCAATCGGTCGCTCCTGCTGGAAAAAGTCCCAGAGCAGAGAGCTGTGCTGCAGCGGAGTGGCTGGTGGTTGCTTGTGCACGGGGTGACACTTCCCACCCCAGAGATGGCTGCACTGCAATGGTGAAGAAAGTGATTTTTTTGGAAAGCGGTTCATAAAACTCGAAGGAACTGAGGGATTGAGGGGTGACATTTGCCATATGACTAAATACTTTATTTTAGAAACGTTATTTTTCTTTAATTTAAACCCTCAGTGCTGTAAACAAAATCAATAACCATATTTCAGTATGAAAAAGTATAAAAGGACCAGAGTGAAACCCACAGGAATAAGTTCCATCTTTAAAGAGTTACTTTTCACTCAGAACCTTATTTTCTGGAGTCGGGAACGCACATGAAGTGTTAGGTATTAAACGAGGAGAAACTCTTATCTGAAGGTGGACAGCCATGGTTTCTCATACAGGAAAACACCTGCATTTGAAACTGTCATGTAATACTTGGCAAATCCAAGGATTTTTTTTTTCCCCCCACTCTTCTTACGAAAGCTCTCAGAACACTAAAAATCAAAGGATCCTCTCCAACAACTGAAGAGAAAGAAGGAAGTTATGTTTTTGTTATTCTTCAACAAGAGATTATTCTGATCTGTTACACTACCATCTTCTGGAACGAGTGTGGAAACAACTGGGATTACTCCAGATTTCCATCAGTGCCGCAAACACCGGAGCACTACCAGTAACAGGTGCCTTGTCATCTCAGATTAGGTGAATTTATAAGGCAGCCTCAGTGTCAAAACAGGGAGGAGCAAGCCTTCAGCAGCCGCTGCTCCCAGACCCTCAGCTCTGCTATTACCTGGTAAAAGGAACAGAGCTGACCCCCATCAGACTCTCTGGAAAACTTCTGTCTTACAGACCCTCCGGCGCCTTCTGCACTAAGCACATCACCCTTAAAAATGGAAATGGTACTGCAGAAAGAGGAGATGAAACCTTTTAAATTTGATTTTATGGGATTATTGTCAACTGGTAACTAAAGGCCTGATTCTCTTTCTACTAATATCAAAACTGTATGTCTTGCCGGTTTTACACCCATATTACTCCTCTGATTTCAGAGGAGTTACCGTTAATTTAGGGGTGAATGGGAAGAATCCGGTTCTTTTGGGTTTACATGTCCTAGGCTCAAATCAACACAGGCATTTTGTAAGGATTTCTTTGTTTCAGAAGCAGAATGTTTGTCTTTTTAAATACAGTTTTAGATGTACATCTAGTGTGTGCATCATTTGTTCTGCAGACACCGCCGCAGCCTATATGGTAAATGTTTGTTTTCAGAGTCACCATGGTCTATCATGTACATACAGCCTTTAGTTTGTGAACTATTGACCTGAAGGACTATAACACCTTCTAAGGAGCCTATCAGATCACTGTGAGTGTTAAAAGTCTGCTAGATTTGTCTGTAAAGAGATCCCAGTTTCTGGGCATATTTAAAATTGTTCTCAGAAGTATCAAAAGCAAATAAAATATAATTTGGACAAATTACCTTCTAAATCTGTATTTTTTTTTAAATTGAAACCTGATTCTGAGTAATGTGAACATATAAAAGAGCATCTTAATATAGAAAACTTTTATTTTGATCATGTAACTTAGTCAATCCATTCCTCAGAATACTTTGTTTAAGCAGAAGTCATCATTCCGCAACAAGACTGCCATATTTCAGTCTGGTACAAACTTTTCTGGCTTAGTTTGGAACTCGGCAAAAGCTGCACTAATAATGAAAATGCTGGTATAAAAATGCTGTAGAGTGACTATTAAAAAAAGAATAGAGTAATAAGTATTAAAGACTAAACCTGCTGCCCTTGTTTATGCAAAACAGGTCTGCTGAATCTTAATATCAATAAATGTGCGTACTACCCCTTTCAAAAACAACAACAAATCTCAACAGCAACCAAACAGAACCTACTAGGTTTGTTTTACCTACTAGGTAAAAGCAACCAATACGTGTCTTTTAGTTTCTTCTGTCTGTGCATCTGTTCACATAAACATATTCTGCGTTACATCTTATTCTGTAAAGTCTTGAATCCCAGTATCTCAGTGTGCTGGGTTTCTGCCCATTCAGTAAGAATGCAGACATCACATAAGTTGTTATTAACCCATGTGTTATCCAGTTCTACAGTGGCTGGAATTTTGCCAGAGACAACACATGGTGCTTGGTTAACAATATTTTAAAATATAAATGAATTTATTTTTTAAATTAACGCATTTTTCTTATGGCAATACACTAACAAGCTGTTCCCAGAATGAAAGAATATCCCCTAAGCATGTTCCCCTAAAAGAAGTTTTAAGGAAGTTAACAGTCAAACATTCCCAAACCCCATAGAAGGTCTTCAACTTCGTCTTAAAAGAGAGAATTTTTGAGACTTTATTCTTACTAAGCACTTTCTGCATTTACAGTTTTACCTCATTTAGCCTAATTTCTTAGAGGCATCTCTGTTTAAATGTTGTCATATCAAGCCCAATACTGAACTAACAAGCACATACAAATAAATGTTCTGCAAACTAAAAAAAAAAAAAAACAAAAAACCCCGAACAAGTTAATATTTAGTCAAACTACCAACAGTTTTCCACAGTAGCTCTAAATCGGTAATTATGTTGACCTGAAAAAAAGGAGAGCCTATTTAATATGCATACACACAAATAATTATTCACACTGCATTTGATTTACATACGTACAAAAGAACTACTTCCCACTTTCAAAAGTGGCTCAACACTTATGGTATTTTAACTGCCCTAATTACTGTTGAGAGAACATAATTAGAAGCACTGATCACATTGTCAACAGCTAACCAGTTGCAGCCCTGTCTGGGGGCCTGATCCTGCTCCGGTTGAAGTCAGTGGGGGCTAGCACTGACTGCAGGAGGAGGCCGGGGCCCTTCTTGCCACCTGAATCTACTGGAATCCAAATGTGTTAAACCACCTGAGTACGCTGATGCAGCCACGCCGAAAGCCCCGCTCCTCACATGCCTGTATCAATTTCTATTTCGGGAAGCTCTCTTTATTTTCAAAGCCGAACGAAGAGAGTAATTTTTTCCCCAGCAAGGTTTCTAGACCACTTAAACACTTAGCACTGAGTCAGTATTCATAACTTTTTCCAAAAGAGAAATAGTTTAATAATTAAAACAGATATTGACTAAAGGCCGCTTCCTTGAATACCAAACTTTATTAGATTATTATGCATTGACGCCTGATTTCCATTGGCAACTTTGAAAATAGCTCCTTCCCTCCCTGCCAGCCCCCCTCCTCCCTCTTTCTTTCCCCCAGGCAAAGTGCTGGGAATCCTCGATACCCAATAGTCAATATTTGGTTTGCCTGTCATGTTCCTGGAGCTCTCCTCCCTACAAACCTGTGTTTCTCATCCTTCCGCTGCACTACTCCCATACATATTACTTCACATGACGATGGAAACTCGGGGCATCTTAGCAAGTTGCTGAAATCTGAGCTTCTGCTTGTTTTCTCAAGTCTTGGACAAACATAACTTTAGGGAGAGCTGAACATAGGCATAAAGAAAGAGGAGCCTGCATTTTCATCTTCCTTTCATCTCAGTCATTCAGTCAACCATTCAGTGCCCTATTCAACAGAGCTTTTCATTATGCAAAAAAATGCTAATCCTTTTCCGATGCTTTCACACTTGTATAAACCCCCATTCCTTCGACTGAAAAGCAATTATATCAGTTTACCTTTCTGTCAAAAACAGGATTAATATTCCAATACCAGAATCTCCTTTATTTTCCTATCTTTTGCTTTAGGAAACTAGAGCTTATTAGTGGAGGTATTCCTTAGAGCAAGAATACATTATTTTAAATATGATTATTTTAGCCAAAGCAAGAGGGGGGAGGGGGAGGGAGAGAAAAAACTCCAGTTGCTGCGGAAACTCTTTTCAGTGACAGAACTGACCTTCCCTTTGCAGAGGCCTGAATAGAATGAGCCTCACTCTGGTCTATTAATCAGAAACAAATTATGAAAGAATGTGGCTGGACTGGTTGACACTATCCTGTCTTGGGAGACTCAGTAACAGCCTAGTAACAATGTCCTCTTCATGGGTAATGAACAGCCATGACAAATGGGGCAGAGAAACTATTTATTTGCATATGCAAATTCTCACACAAGGGAAACATGTACAAACAAGTGTCATTGTAAGGTGGATTAGGCAAACAACGCTTTCTTTTTAGGACATTCTGCAGCCCAGAACATTAGTCAGCACAATTAAACCAGTCTCCATGGAGACTAATGAAATTTCACCATGGTATGAGTTAAATTAGATAGCTAGTTATGTGTTTTCACAATCCAACTTGAAATCCATTATTGTTTCAGAACAATACAGCAATTGTGCCTGGCTGATCTTTGCCAGCTCAACAAGCTCCTAAGTTGACAATTTGCATATGTTAATATAATTAAGCACTAATTACATGAAACTTGTACATATTCACATGCACTTTCCCTGGGCGCTTCTCAGTTTGAACCTTGGCCAAGTCTTTAACCCTTTGAATGAATTTGGAGCAGCAAAGCTCTGCCTTCTGGGTACAGCCCCAAGGCAGATGCAGAAAAGCTCTTCATTTGTAAACACAAAGCTTAACCTGGCTTCTCATATTTCTATCAACAAGGTTAGAAAACATTTTTGTACACGTTGGGGTAGGAGAAAGGGCCGGGGGGCGGGGGGGGGAAGCTGCATTGGAAGTTCTTTAGAGACCCAGCTCTGGTACCCTTTTTGCATATGAAAACACAAATATTTACCCACATAACAGGTCAGGAACACATGTATTGCCATTGTCACAGGTTCTTCAAGACCCAAATTGTCAAAAACTAGACTGGGTTTTACGCCAGTGCTCTCAGAACCACAAAAATGGGAACGAGAAAAGGAAAAAAGAGCAAGCAGTAACTAATGAGCTTTACATAAATATATGCAGAGGCAATTAAGCAGTGTTAATTACTATGACAGCAGTTAATTGAATATAATTAGATATTTTAAGCTACTGACTAAGGCATAGTTAAGATTAATTTTATTGAGATTAATTGTAAATAAGAATAGATTAACTCTGTGTTTTGACAGGCATAAAAAGTAGTTCTGCAAATTAACTAGGAGAGGAGAAACTAGCACAAAAATCATATATTATTTTAATGTCACACCTCAGAATCATCTGCTCAATAAACATGACTTTTCAAACCCAAACAGACAGGAATCTTGAAGAAAAACAAACAGCTTGCAGAGATTAAAGAGCCTTTTGTCCTTTTTCATGTGCATTTCTTTTAGCAGACTAAATTAAGCGAGTCTGGTGTACGTTTTTAGGAAGGAACATTTCACACTGAATGGAAAAAATGTTCTATCACATATGAAATTCATGCAGCTGTGCGGAACTTGGTCCAGATGGTCTAAGACTATAAAACAACACTAAATGATAGACAGTAGGGCCTTCCCAAGATTATGTGATAAAGTCACAACCTCATATTTTGACCTAAATTTTCTGTCACGTATTGTTTCCTTCCAGATCAGATAGCTCCATTTTAATTTTTCACTGATCATGAATATTCAATGGAAACTCTTAATAAACATTGCTGATAAACATCTGAGCAGAAATCATAAAATATTTACAAAACGCCCCTTAGCTTCATTAAAACAATGCTGAATCCGAAGTGCAGAAAACAGTGCCCTGGCTCTCCCCACAAAACTAAACTGTTCACACCACTCAGCTTAAATAGGTAGAAATGCCTGGTTTTAAATATTCTTCAAAGAAAATGCAAAACACACTCTACCAGCAGATTAATTCATGCATGCTGTTTAAGAAAATTAACAACAAGGCTGAAGAATGCTGAACAAATCACTAATAAGAAAGGAGCTTCAATTGATTTTGAAATAAATCAATAGGTGATTAACACAATATTTTTAAAGCAGTAGAATGTATGTATATTATATAAACATATATATTATATTTTCAATACCTTTTTAGCTCTTAATCGAACAAGGGCTTTACAACAGTGAGCATGTCCCTATATTGACTATCAACTTCTTTGGAATGCCTTTAGTCTTTTATAACGAAAATCCAAAAACGGTCTGTGAAACAAGGCTACGACAAGCCATTCTGCAGTGAAAGATTTTAAATCATCCAGCCTCTTCTAATAGACTTGAGACTTATTGAGGTAGAAACCATAAAAAATGAAGAAGGGAAATTTAATCCCTGAAATATTGATTTGCACATTAATATCATATAGGCAGAGGGCAATTTGGCTTCATGGAAATGACACATTGTCGACCCTTGGTGAAGTCAGAGCCAATCTAACTGCTGAACATGTCTGAATCTCAAGAGTTATTAAGGGCTTCCCTTCTTGCCTTTATGACTTTTCTTCAGCCTACCAATGCAATCTTAAATGTATTATCTTTAAGAAATAATTGTAAAACCTCAGGGGTTTTCCAGTTAATGGAAGGGAGGCTAAACCACATCAGATTCTGAAATGCAACATTAAACCCTTGCAATCAACAAAACCACCTCAATTCTCATCCATCCAGTGCAGGATCTAATATTGTTATTAGAGATAATCAAATTTCATTGTGTAAATTTAGGCTCATGGTCAGAATGGAAGCAGTAAATTCTGCAATATTAAACAGTGATTTTTCTCGGCCCCCTTTATACGTTCTTTGCTGGTGCACCATCTTCACAAATAAACCTAAACTACTCAAAAATTGAGGAACAAAACCATCTCCCTGTTCTGAAAGATGCACGCAATGCCATTTATCATCTACACAGCTTTCCTTCAGTTTTAACTTGATCTAGCGGATAAGTTTCATTTTAGAGAATAATAAAGCAGTATCACTGCATAAACCAAAGAGCAGGTACTGTTACTGTGACTTACACAGATGGTTTACCTGACCTTTCTTTGTTCCTTGGGTAGGTTTCACTTTTGCAGATTTACGACTTTTCCCTCTATATTTCATTGACCCTCTATGTTCATTACCATAAAAATGAAAACTATTGAATACATGTTTATGTTGACGAAGTCCAACAAGCCCACGACTAAAGGATAAAGAGATGCTACAATGCACTGCGTGGATCTCTAGATCGTACACTATAAATATTCAAGCACAGATAGCACGAATAACTGAATAATCCTAGTGAGCCCCAGCTCTGGAGCCAGGTGCAAGAGGTTAAAACAGCTGGCTAGCCATCTTTTATTCTGTGTGCCTTCCTACCGGCTGAAACCGCAAACCCTGAAAACTAGCAGATAGATATTCCCTCTAGGTTGATTGTCTGATTTTTTTCATTTCAACCAGTTTAGTAGGATCCCCCGGTCGAGAAAAGAGAGAAACTCCTTAAATACAGTCAGTTGAATAGGAAGTGGAGCAACGATGATTAAGGCTCTCCCCCCACACACCCCCCAACCTTCAACCCCCCGTTTGTTTCCACAGTCTTCTTTGTGCACCTTCCCATCCAAATGTTTGTATTCCTTGTTTCAAAGAAAAGCACTCCGGATCGTTCTGTCAGTTTTGCCAGTAAATATAAAGTAAAACAAGTGTTGATGGCACTGAGAGTGTTACATACCCAGGCTGTGTTTTTGCATTGCTCTCAATGGAAGCGATCGATGCCCATGTCACAGTCGCGTCCCAATCGCAGCCAAGTCTCTGCCTCAATCTAACCAACAACAGGCAGGGCTGCAAAGGCTTCTCACTACCTCTTCCATCCATCCACCACCAAACTAAAAATATAATGCTACATATGATCTTTTTAAACACTCCACCACCGCTCCTAAGGATCGAGCCACTGCAAATCCAGGGGAAACACAATTGGAAAAAAAAAAATACACCATCAAAAAAAAAAAAACAACCCTCACAGCAACCACCCCAAAAGCACTCGAGCCCTCTCTTTCCACTCTCTTTCTCGACCTCCTCCTGCCAACTACATAATCCTTGATTAAAAACGGAACAAGGCTAATAGAAAGAAAAATTTAAAAAAAATAGGAGGACGGAATGGAGCCGAGGAAATGCAACTGTCAGAAAACGGGATGGTCAGACTTCCTGAGTGAACCTGCCTGTGTCTGGCTTAATGTAAATCCACCATCTTCAGCCTGGCAAGTTGTCTTTTGGTTGGGCTTTTTTTTTTTTTTTTTTTTTTTTTGGTGGGGAGGGGGTGTTATGTTTGCGATCTCTGCCTTGGTACCTAAGGAGGAAGAGGAGGAGGAGGGTGTGTTATTGAATGGTGGCTAAAGCCTCCTCGGGACGGCGCTGAGGTGAAACAGGCTGAACCCGACTGATGTGCCTCCTCTCTCGGTTGGACCCAGTGCCCTAAGCAGCCGATGAGAGACCCCCGGCCGCCCGGCTCGCAGGTAACAAAAGAAATACCAACCCGTGCATTTTCTGCTGCCGCTGCTGGAGAGGCTGGGGGGGGGGGGGCGTTGGGGGGGGAAGAAGATGCAGGAAGGGAGGAGTGGAGGGGAACCGCTGTAAGTTGGCATCGGATGGGGGGAAAGTTTATTAGCATTTTTGCAGGAAATTTCATGTAAGGCAAGAGGGGGAAGCAGGGACGCGTCTGCCATTAGCCGCCGTGATGGGAAGGGATGCACTTGATTCTGGCACGAGCAGTTAGATAGAGCAGGAACCGAACTGCCTTCTCGCTGTTTATGAGCTTTTTTTTTTTTTTGGTTGGCTGGGTTTTTTGCGGTTTTTTTTTTTTTAACACCTTAGTCCTCGGTTCAAAAAAAGAATAGACGCCTGTCCCGCAAAACAACCGCCTCCCCCCCCCCCCCCCCCCCCTTTTAAAAATCTGGGAAAGGCTGCCCGCGAGGAGCCTTTCCTACGGCGCGGAGCGGCTCGACCCGGCCCGGCCCGGCCCGGCGCGGCGGGGATGCCGGGGGCTCTGCCGGCGCCCGGCCGGCAGCCGCCCGCAGGCAGCGGCAGCCGCGCATCCCCCCCGACGGGGCCGCGCCGAGCCGCGCCGCGCTGAGCCGAGCCGAGCCGGGCCGGGCCGGGCCGGGCCGCCTCCCCGCGCCGCGCGGCGAAACTGACAGCGAGGCAGGGCGCGCTCCTAACGGGCTCCTCTTCCTCCTGCTGCCAGAGACGGCAGCCAGCAGCGCGGTCCCCCTGCGCGCACACACACACACATACACACACCCGCACAGCCACCCCTGCCTCTGCTCCTGAGAAACCTACCTGCAAAATAAAAAAAAAAGGGGGGGGGAGAGGGGAAAAAGCACCCCACACCTTCTCCTGTACACACGCACGCAGTCAGGGTCCCCATTGCCCTGCTGGCACCCCCCCCCCCCCCCCCGCCCGAAAGCGAAAGTTTGGGAGGCCGAGGGGGGTGGAGATGGGGAGGAGAGGGAAGGAGGGTGGGAGAGAGGAATGCGCCTTCAAAAAGCACCTCAAAGTTTTGGGGGGACCGAGCTGCGAAACAAGAGTGCGAGCTCTGAAGGGGCTGGCAAGCGATGACTTCTGACAGCCGTAACGTCTTTCCTAATCTGACAGTGTTCCCCCCCTCCCCGAGCTCCCTACAGAAAAAGAGCGAAATAAAAAGTGGGGGGCACCCCCCGAACCTCTTCTGCAAACTGAGCAGGGTCCTCCACTTAATCCGAAAGTTACAGCCCGAAAGAGAAAAAAACCCCAACCCACAGCCCCAAACCAAAACAAAAAAAAATACACAAACAAAACGTAACCCCCGGAATAAAAGAGAAAGGGAGAGAGAGAAAGAAAGAAGGGAGAGAGAAAAAGCAGCCCCTCCTTCCCAAATGAGAGCAAATACTGTACCTAAAAATGGGGAAACAGGCAGAAAAAGGGGGGAGAGAGAGAGGGGAGAGATACATGGGATCTGGGGATGTGAGTGTGTGTGTGTATGTGAGAGAGAGAGAAAGAGGCACAGAGAGAGGGAGAGAGAGAGAGAGAGCGAGAGCGAAATATCAAAGATTGTGCAAGATCAGCCTGGAAAGATAATCGATACTCGACCTAAATTTAACACAAACTACTCAATAAAAGTTAAAGAAAAAACTTACTTTCCATTTCCCCTCGCAGTTCCTACTGGATCTTCGCCTCTTTTTTTTGTTTTGCTTTATTTACTTAACAGCTGATCACATCCAAGTAAACGAGAGAAGGTTCATTAAAAAAATAATAAAAAAAAATAATCCTCCAACTTTATTGGGTGAAAATAAAAATGATTGAGCAAGAAGTGGGGGGCATGGAGCGGTCCTTTGGGGTCCGGGAGTTGTTAAAGCATGTGCCGACCGCGGTCTCGCTGTTTGGTTGTGAAGGGGTTGGGAAAAGGAGGAAAGGAAATGAAAATCCGATATGTCTTTATTCTGCTAATTATTATCGTTTTAGCCCTGTTTAAAAAAATGGCTGATTAAGTTGAGTGCGCATGTCTTTGTGTGTCTATTCCCGATATGCACTCTGGGAATGAGAGAGAGAGAGAGAGAGAGGAGAGAGAGAGGAGAGAGAGCGAGAGAGAGGGAGAGAGAGGGAGAGGGAGAGGAGAGGGAAGAGGAGAGGGAGAGGTGTAATTAGTGAGGTGATCAACATTCTCCGGGCTGCAAATGACGCGCAGCCCCGGAGCCGGGGAAGCCGGAGCTGCCGCGGCTGCCGGGGGCTCGCCGGGGCTGCGGGAGCCACAGAGCCAGCCCAGAGAAGAAGGGGCAGCAGCACGGAGCTCATGGATACAAACACGAGTCTGCAAACTTCATTAGTAACACAGACACACACGCACAGGCACACAAAGTAGATGGCTAGGGAAAATTAAAAAAAAAAAAAAAAAAAAAAAAAAGAGGAGAGGGGGCGGCAGACTTGCTCTTTTAACTGTTCGGGAACTTAAAAGAAACGGGTCCAAATTAATTATTCCATCAGGGGGATATTTCTTTCTGTCCGTCTGTCTTTCTGACTTTCTTTCTCTTCCCTTTTTTCTCTTTTAATGGGGATTTAATGAAAAATATATGTTTGCAATGGGATAAGGAATGTACGACACCTCTGTTAAAGGAGAGATAATATATCTTAAGATAGGGAATAACTGCCCACACAGAGATAAAGGTGGATTTATTTACACATGCACATACACACACATGCACGCGCTCACATCCTATATCGTATTTACACATATGCACATACATTCCACATACACACAGTCACACAAAACATAACACACTTTATTTGGTGGCTGCCATGTAATTGCTTGGAGAAATCAACAAAGTAAAAAGCAAAGCCTTCCGGAATATACAGTATCAACTGTAAACAGCCTTATCAAAATGAAGTAAATATCAGCCCAGGGAAAGAGTCTCTTTGCATACAATACAGGTTTCATGCATATACATGCATCGCCTTCCACTTTCCCTACATGTATTGATATTTTATTAATATTTTATCTACTATATTTTACCAGACACATTTCATTCTTGGGGGGGGGGGGGGGGGGGATTATTATGATGAAAACTAGGGTAAAATGTACAGATGTCATTATAAATCGGAATCTTCTACAAATATTTTCCTGTGTGGGATTTAAGAAGATTGCTTCTCATTTGAAAATCTAATTATCTTAACCTAATACTGCAGATGTGAATATGACTGACACTTTCATTAAAAGATAATTAACTAAAACTAGGAATAGACATACTTTAAAACCCCCCCTACTGAAGATAAAAACATGACTATTCAAAGAGCATCCGAATACACCGCAGAAACACGTGCAGATTTTTGATAATGCTATTCCAGAAATGGTTATACCAGAAATGGTCACTAAGTCACAGTTACATGCAAGAGATATTTACAGTACCAAGGACCCCGCGCAGGTGAACCGTAACCTTAGAGCTGACATGCCTTTGAAGTTCGTGATTCCTGCGATACACGTCAAAACCTTGTCTTAGGCCTTAAACACCAAAAACCAGCAGGAAGGTTTTATCACAGCCTTCCATTAAAAGGGCGCACGCACAACATCAAACCAGCAGAAAACTGGATGGCAGAAATATGCACCTCTCTGGGCCCGAAACCTTCTACTCCAGGAGAACATTTTGCAAGTACTGGAACTAACGCTAATAGGAAAATCCCCACCTGATGATGAATTAAGGCTGCCCTTAAGGAAGCACAGGCCAGTGTCAGGGAACTGAGTTGCTAAAAGCAGATGTTTAAGGTCAGAATGAAGGTCCTGATAGTTTTGGAGGGGGGGAAAAAAAAAGTCTTCGGAAAGGAGAGGAAAAAAAAGACAAGTAAAAAAATCGCCAGCCTGAAGGTACAGCTATGCCAAAAATCGGAGCCTGCCAATAAAGCGGGGAACATAGAAGAAGCCCTAACCCAATCCAGAGAAACCTTACTTCAAACTTCAGGAAAATGTCCAAGACTCAAACTTAAGGAAAAGTCAGGGGCACTTGAGGGTTCGTGAGAGCAACTTTATTCTTTTTTCAAACCTCACCTAAGCATTACACCAGCTCATCAATGAAAAAAAAAGTGAGCATATGTATGCAGATTTCCACAGGCACTGCACCCTGTGAATGAAGGTAATAAGGAAACTAGTGATACTCTGCACCGTTGTTTACAAGGTGGAAAAAAAAATGCAAACAAAGAGTGAAAATGAAATCCCTGAAACACGTTTACAGTTATCAGATTGAGGGGGTATGATGGAAAGAGGGCTTTTAGGCTTAAATTGTAGACGAAACGGGACTCTGAGCTAGAAGGATGCATTGTCCATTCAAGTGCATGCCTGAAGGATGGTAACACATTTCCGAAGACTGAAGACAATTAAATACAATGTGATGAAGAAACACCTGAGAACAATACATCTATTTCAAATTCAAGTGAAGAAACACGTATACTTAATGTCACAGAAGAATAAGGAAACGAAGATAATTTAGTTTTAAAGGCGTCCCCCCGCACCTCCCCCACCACCTCCTTTATTCCTGGTGCTTTTTTCCTGGTGAAACATCAATATCATTAATGTCATTAATGTCAAAACACCAAACGTCAGAACAGTCAGGTCATTCTTTTCTGGCTGTAGATTTTTTCCCCTTCTCTCTTCTTGGAGGGGGATATAGGTTTATGGTGTTCTTGAGTTACAGCTAAAGGAACAAAGGAGGGGGGGGGGGGGGGGGATAGAGGCAGGAATTGCGAGAGGAGAGTCCACATTTTTCAGGGTTTCTTCTGCCACTGTTTACTGCCCTTCCTAACGTTTTAAATCTCCTCTCTCTCTCTCTCTCTTTCTCTCTCCCTAAAAATAGTAGCTACCGGGGGTGGGGGTGTAGGGGAAAAAAAGGCACTACGGGATGTTAACAGTTTAGAAGAAACCCGGGGATCGCCACGTAGCTAGGAAAAATCGAAGAAGGTTAATTCCGGGAGGCAGCAGCAGCAGGTTTGTGGGATGTGATAAGAGCGGAGCGCGGCGCGGGCTGGGGGAGGCAGGAGGACCCGGGGCCGGCCGGCGCGGCTGCGGTGCGGCTGCGGTGCGGCTGCGGCTGCGGTGCGAGCCGGCGGGCGGCGGGCGGGCTCCCCGGCGGCGCGGCCCGGCCCGGCCCGGCCCGGCTCCCACTCCCGCTCCCCTCTCTCCTCCCTCTCTCGCTCAGCTGATCGCCCCCGAAGACTCTCGCCTAACCTCTCAGCTCCTCTCCTCTGGTCTCGGCGGACCCCCCGCCCACCTCCTCCGAACTTCTCCTGCAGGCACCGTTACACATTTTGGGATTTTTTCGAGCCTCCTGTTGAAACCACAAAAAGCTCTTGATAGTGACGTTACATTGCAAAGAGAGGGAAGGGAAAAAAAAAATAAAAACCCCGCAGCCTTTTCTGTCCTCCACCACCTCCAGCCTCAGCCCCAAGGAGAACTTATTGGCCTGGGCGAGACGGATCTGGTGGGGGCCAGAGCCCGAGACTGACCATTCTTCAATAGACAAAGAAATCCCAGCCCAAACCGGGCTCTGTTACACCACGTCTCTCCGCCAAGCTCATTTCACTCCCTAAATCTGCGCTGCGGACACACAGGGGCACAAGGATCTGCATAATTACAGCCACAGCCGCTCCCCTTTTTAATAAACCGACATAATTCCCTAATAAACGTCCCCTTCCCCCACCTTGTCCTCTCCCCAGACCCCAACCCAAGGGAAAGGGGATCCGCGTCTTTTTACTGCGTTCCCTAAGTCTATAGATGAGCTCAGTTTGAAACGAGGTATTACAAGATTTCAGTGTTACAGACCCTTTATCTGAGCTACAGACACTTTCAGATCCCCAGCCCCCACCTCCTCTCCTTTTTGTTGTCTCTTCTTCTCCCGGGGGCTATTTGACAAAGGCAGTGTGTTAACTAACATTTTTGTTTAACTCAGCAACTTCTTTTCAAAACATACTTAAACCTGATAGCAATCTCTTGTACTTTTTTTTTTTCCTCGAGATGAAATTGACTCTGAACCCAAAGCGTTTAGCTATTATAAATTATTTCTTTCTATGCAGGTATCACGTATACGAATCTATTGTTAATTTACAACGCCCCCCCCCCCCATCAAACACATTCCAGTACAC
This sequence comes from Gavia stellata, assembly GCF_030936135.1. Classification (NCBI taxonomy): domain Eukaryota; kingdom Metazoa; phylum Chordata; class Aves; order Gaviiformes; family Gaviidae; genus Gavia; species Gavia stellata. Next base: position 34,210,467 of record NC_082596.1, read on the forward strand.
ACTAAAAAGGGCTGGGGGGGGGGGGGGGGGGTGGGGGGGGGGGAGAGAGAGGAAGGGAAACAACAAAAATCTCCGATCTGATTCCTGGAAAGTTTTGTTCGAAAAAGAAATAAAACAACAATAACATATTGCATTTCAATTCCGCCCTCACTGCCCCAGATTTGGCATTCACCTACTGAAAGTGCGTCTAACAAGCAGTGACCTAAGAGAAAAATCACAGCCGAATAGTATAGACATCTCGCTGAGATTTTGAGCTAAATAGTGCCGTTCCCGATTGGCTTTTTTTGTTGTTGCTGTTATTTTTGCTGGAGCCGCACAAAAACGCGCACCCGGACGTTACTATAAATAAAAGCCTTCCAGGTCTAAGTCTGCTGCCGGCGTTTCCTCCGGAGCCTTAACAGCCCTTTTTCAGCTCCTTTCTTGGGCAGATCGCGGGGATTAAATGCCCTGAACCTGAGCTCCTGGCCTTGGATGGGAAGGGAAAGAAAAAGGGAGAGGGAGAGAGAGAAAGGAGAGGGTGAAGGAGCCAGGCGCCCTCTGGGCTTTCAGAGGTCAGCGCTTTGACAGTGCTCTGACCTCCCTCCCCTCCCGGCAACCACCCCAGTGTTTATAAACAAAAACAGTCAGGACTAGCCCCAAACAATAGCAATTCACCAACTTCACAGGCACTTCACTAGCTCTTATGCAAATCAAGGAAAACGACCGCTTACCACCGCTCTCCCCCCCCATCCCCTCCAGAAAGCCCAAGAGCATATTTCCAGCAGTGATATATCCAAGGGAAAAATTTTACATTCTATCCTGGAAAAGGACAAAAAGGGACTTCAGAAATAAAACGGTTCTGGTAGAAAGACAGACAAAAAGGGAGAAAAAGCCAATAAAACTACCGATCTGACTGCAGAAAGAGGAAAGTTATGAAATATTTATACCTAAATCCAACAATCCACACTGCCAATAAACCAGGAATCTTTGTTGTGTAGACAATATGCTAAACTACCTCTGCGACAAACAGCTATTATAAAGCAACCAGGAAAAGTTATTTTCGCCCAAGGAGCCAAGTTTTCAAAGAAAACGTGTGGATTTTACAGCTAAATAAAAGCCACCACCTCTGTGTTATCCGTAAAAACTACACATAAATTAAAAGCACCGTTAAAAGGAAAAAAAAACCTTCCAGCAAGCAAGCAGCACATCTGATCTGACTTACAAAAAAGTATAATTAAAACCATCTTTAATTACAAAAAGCAGCAAGCGAAAGCTAAATGAATCAATGCTTTCTCCCCAAAATGTTGTCCGCCAAGGTATAGAAATGATAGTTCTATAGTCCTGCATTAAAGCGTAACTGAAACTCCACAGTTCAGGAATTGATTACGCGATAAGGAAAAAAAAAAAAAACGTAAAAGAAAAAAAAAAGAAAGGTCCTAATGATTTTCAAACTTTTGTTTAAAAATGATGACGATCAGAAAAGGTTGGAGGAAAAGTTAAAGGAAATATACCTCAAGAGAAAAAAGACCATCTCCTTTTCTTCTTTGTCTATCAGTCTCCAGTTAAAGCATATGGAAAATGTTTTCAAAATGCCTAGATTTGGCACATTGTCATTGCAAAGAGAGGAGCGCAGTGATGCTGTTATAGAAAATGGGAAATAAATTCAGGATTGGGTGCTGCCTCCTTCAATGCGGATTTATCTAAGTTTAATTTAATATTCCGCAATCACTGTATGATCGCATATAATTCACCAAGATTTTTAAGAGCTTTGCCTAAATATGTTGACCACAGGCACAAAGTCATTTAATCAGATTATTTCCTTCTTTTATTTGTGTTTATTTTTCTCATTAGAAACACTTTAAATTGCAATTGTAAATAATAGAAATGATGGAATATTAGGTTTGGGGTGAACAAACGCTCAGAGAAGGCATTAGCTTTATTAAAATCATTCTGAACGTAAAATCAAAAAGCACAAAATGGTTGTTTGTAAAACACTAAACCTTTAATCGATTTATTGGCATTCCGATCGATTAGATAAACGGAAATCTATAGTAAACATAAAAGCATTTAAAATATTTTTCTCTCATTTATAAACAAAACTTTTCTTTTCAGTAGAAAAAAAATGATTATCAAACGACTAACAGGAAATTCTTCAGATATCAAATTACGATAATAAAATTATTTCCACATGGAAAGGGATAATGACAATGATGATAGTAATTATAATAATGAATAATTCAACAGCCCTTTGACATATATGGAAGAGTCTGGTTCAAAAACAGCTTTTGAAGGGGGCTACTTTTAGGGGATTTTTTAAATAAAATTGAATTTTGAGGCTGGAATGCTTAGATCAAGTGACAGTTTAGGTGCAAGTGCGAAAGTTGCGTTAATTTTTTCCTGCATTTTTCAGACGGGAGAGTTCACGTTGACATCGCCCTTTAAATTAAGTTACCACTTATTAGCAGGAAATAAGTATGTAGATATAGACGCTACCCCTGAAATTGTGGGGGAAAAAATTGTGTCTTCGCGCCAGGGCGATGGGGATGGGAACCCTTTACCTTATAATTTAAACGATTTGCCTAGCTCGCAGTGTACCTTCCAGATTACAGAAAAATTCTGCAAGCAATAATGTATTTGACCATTTAAGTGAAAGAACACAATTTGTTTAGGGGTGGAGGGTGGGGAACTGCAAGCCGGAGAAATGCAGCAATCAGAGCTTGTGGCATTCTGGCTGCGCGAAGAGGAAGTGTTGCTGTAACGGGTATTATGTTTATTTGATAAAGAAAATCAATGAAAGTGGCTGTAAAGTAGTTAGTGAGGCGTGTGTTTGGGACTCGGGTTGAATAGTGACTCCAGCGGGCTGGTCGATGAGCTCTAAGAGCTCTGGAAATCTAACCTAACCCTCAGAGTGAGCTCTCTCTCACTCAGTGCTGCACCTTCCCTAGGCTGGGAGACTTCGGTCCTTGTCTCCTCCCTCTGCCTCCTTCCTTCTCTCCCCACATCCCTCCCTCTGTCCCTCCTTCCTTCTCTCCTTCTAGTTTTCCGCTCCTGCCTTCCTTCTTCCCATCCGCTCCAACCATTCCCTCTCCCTCTGCCAGGTTTATTTGCTCTCCCTAATCTATCCCATTCTCTCTCACTTTCATTCTCTCTTCCCATCTCTGCCGTAGCTGTTTCCTCCCTGTCCAGCTGGTCCTCTAAGTTTTCCTGTACTCCTGGAGCCTTCCTCCCCCTTTAATTCTCTTCCTCTCCTCTCAGGTCTCTCTATTCCTAAGTTTTCTTCCAGCCTCTTTCGTATCTGTCTTCACCAGCCAAATTTATCTCTTCTTTTGGATTGGTTCCTCCGGACATGTGCTATATTAGTAATTATCCCTACTCATTTCCCTTTCACACACCCATGACGAAGACATGAGCGCACCACTCTCTTTCCTCAGTTGGGATATTTTAAACATTGGCTAATCTTCAGTGGTGCTTTATTTTAGACCTTCTGCAGCTATTTCCCCCTTTTCTCACGCTAATCTTCATTCCCTCTAAATTACAACAGAAATGTTTCTCCTCCTCCTTTTCATTTCCTACTTTACAATTTCCTTTGGGGTTTCTAAATAGTAGTATGTCCTTTGCATTTCCCTACCCCCATGTCTTTCGCTGTTTCTCTCCAGCTATTTTATTTACCCGGTTGCTAGAGGAATATTTCTTTCCTTAACAAGTTTATCTCCCTGTCTTTCAGCCCCAGCCTATAAAAAAGAAGGAGGGCGAAAAAAAAAAAAAAAAGAAAAAAAAAGTTGAGCTTGTGGCTCTTTTCTGCGAAGTAACTTGGTTTCAAACTTCTGGTTTGGATTATGTGTCATTATCTATTTTCCCTTATCGCATCCCCCGTTGCCCTCCCCACCCCCTCTTCGCTAATAACATCTTTAGTGTGGTCAATGTTAAATATGGCAGATCTCTGAAAAATGCTTCCTCTCCAGCTCTCTGCTGGAATTCATTACCCGCCCCGCTCTTCCCACCGCGCGGTGTCTGCGGGGCCCGGCGCGACCCGGTGCGCGGAGCCCCGCGGGAGCCCCGCGGAACCCCCGCACCGCCGCTGCAGCCGCTGCGGCCGCGGGGATGCGCAGCGGCCGCTTTCCGCTGCCGCCCCCCCCGTCCGCAGCCGCCGGGCAGCGCCCCCGAGCCGCGGAGCCAGCGCTATGGCAACTCCGGCGACCGCGCGGGGACCGGCCGCGGGCGCTGCGCTCCCGCGGGGCCCCGCCGCCCGGCGCGGAGGAGCAGCGACGCCTCCGGCGGGGGCCCGGGGCAGGCAACCCGCGGGGCGGGGGGGGGGGCGGGGGCCGAGGGGACCGTCCCCCCCGCGGGCCCGGCAGGTGCGAGGGCTCCGCGCTGGGAGCAGCGCGTCCCCCGCCGCTCCGCGCTGAAGGACGCAAACCCCCACCGCACTGCGCGTCCTCCGCTGGCGAAGGCAGCATCCCCTCCGCGGAGAGGAGGTCAGCTTTCCCAGCTGGTCTACCTGCCCTCGTTTGTCTGGGGGGGGGGCAGAAGGTGGGGTTTGGGGTCTGCTGCTTCTTACTTCCCCCCCCCCCCCCCCCCTTTTTTTTTCCTTCCTTTCTTTTTTTTTGGCCTTTTTCCTTATTGTGCCCTGATTGTCTGGAGTGGGATCTAGATGAGGCATCCCCCCGGCGAAGTCACTCGTGTGCTGCTGGCTGTGACACATGCTATGTGTGTCGCCTTTGTATGGTCCTGGTTGGGCCACATGCACTTAGCCTGCAGGATTTGCTTTTCGCGTGTGTAGTGAGTGCTGGAATAAAAAAGCATTTCAAAGGGTACCACTAGAGTTGACGTTTCAGGCCTGCTCTGGATTTTGAATAAACCTTAACGCGAGGAAATGATTGTTCCAGGTTAAATGGCCCTACCCTGTCCTTTGTTTCATTATTTGGGTTCTCCTGTTTTGTTCTTGGGACACTTCTTTTTAAGAAGCTGGAGGAAGAAATCTACTTTATTAATTTCATCCATGTTGACTGAAACATTTTCACTGTTTTACATATGGCTGGAGTTATGTTTAGACTTACTTTTTCTCTATAGGTTACACACACGAAGTGAATGGAATGGGCCCAATCCTGCCAGTCCCTTCTTGAGTGAGTAAACGTAGATCTGGCCCATTGTCAGAAACTCTCGCTATCGTCAGGGCCTCCGTTTGAAGTCTGATAAAATGGCTTTACCTGCTGTTCCAGGCACCTATAAGGCTACCCAATACAAATGTTGTCACCTAGCTCATATAATTCTGGTTTGCTAAAAGCATACTATATGTTTTTTGAACTAAGAGTCTAATAGCTATAACTTTCTGCTTTGCTTAAATGTGCTTCAGGGAGGAATGATAGCTTTTACTTTAAACATTTCACAGTACTGACGCAGGCACAAATGGAAATGAATATTTTAGACAGTTTCAGACAAAATACAAACCACAAATAAGGCAAACAATATAATCCAAAAGACTTATTAACTAAAACCCAATGTAGAAGTGTACATTTTACAAATATTTTCCCAGGAACTTAGACTGTTAAATTCTGTCAATATCTCCATCACCCCTGAAATTATTGCTCACCTATATCCACAGTGACCCCAAATTGTCAGAGAGAAAGCCTGCCAGTTGTAAATCCACACGGGGCTACAACAGGATTGCAATTTATTATAAAGCAGAAATGTTACTGAAGGGAAAATTGGTGCCTATTCCCAAGTCCGCACCTGAAAGGAGCACACTTTCCAGAAATAAAGATCTTACAGAGGATTGTTTAACATTTCTTGTGAGATAACATCATCATATTAGGTAGATTGCATTTATTCTGAATTCTTTTTAACCCACTATGAATGCTTTCTAAAAAAATTATTTAAAAATAAAAGGCACCACTGAAATTCAGCAGCACCTTGAAAAAAATAAAATATATACTTAACGTTGCAGAATTATGCATGACAGTACATTATAGATATATTTTTCCCTTCTTTCTCCAAAATGATCTAGCTTGGAATAATATTCTTGCTTCCCTCTGAAATTATTTTAATGAGTGCAGAAATATTTTTGATATAATTTAAAAAAGGAAATGAAGGATTACTATAAAACTAAATTTCAAAGTTTGTTTTAATACTCTGAAAGACAGATATGGAATATATGTATTTTGGGGGAGATCTTGTATACCATGTGGAAAGAGCTTGTTTTAAACAAGTGTGTAAGTACATTCCTTCAGATGACATTGTGCACACTGTAGTTAGAGACACAGGATTTTTGATCTTTTGATCTACTTATTTTTAACAGAAAATGATTGTAATGTAAGATATGCATAAACAAATTCAAAGAGAATCTGAAATTTATTCATAAAGATAAAATCAATTTAAAAATCTAAATGCTGTTGATTATGAAGAATTGTTTGTAAAACACCTAATTCTAAAAAGGTGATCACATGATTTTTTTAATATTTACTCCCTAAATAAACTTGTGAATCTAAAAAGATGCCAACCTGCATACACAATATGGACAACTTTCCCCTTTCAGTTCATTTCTGGTGTCAGTAATAATAATGAACACAGGAGACATATACCACTTTTTTGTCCTAAAACTCCGTTAAAATTAACTCTTCACAGAGACAGCCTTAGAAATTAGAAGTACCCTAGGATTCAGTATTTCTACCAAATAATTATTTTAACACCGAATATATGTGCCATTTTCCTTTCTTTTTCAGTAGATGGTTGTGAGTATTGACTGATAAGATAATCATCATTAAAAAGAAGGAACTAAAAACTAAAACATGCTGTAAGGCAACAAATTGATATTTTTACATTTATGCTAAAACATTTGGATTTTCTTTTAATAGGAAGCCTTCATAAATTATTAAATTGCACCTGATCCAGTTAATAATGAAGTTAACTACTGGCAGGTAAAACGCTGTTTTCTGTGTAAGATTTATCCTTTAGCCCCGCGGACACTTCATATCCCCGATCCACGTTTCTTTTGTTAACATAACATTATTCAAACTTTTATTTTGGGACTATTGTAATATGTAAAACATACGTGTCTGTGTGTGTGCATGCACAAACACACAGAAACAATAGATCTGTCCCTTTTTCACACAAAAATATTTGTGTGTAGCTATATATTTAGGTGCATACGAAGGTCTGCTCAGTTTTTGGATTTGGTACAGTAATTAAGGTAGCAGGATTCAGATATGGTTTAACGCTGAACTTTCAGAATTTAACGTTAGAGTTCCTGGTTCATCTACAACAGGATGGATACTGTGTTTATAGAGTTCATTCTTGACCTTACCTGAGTAAGTACTTTAAGTTAAAGTATGAGATGCACCTAGAGGGGTAATACATTGAGTTTAATAGGAAGACAGTTAATAACCTTTTTTCATCCTCATGCACTATCAATCATGGCTGTCACCAGTCTGCTGAATCAAAGCAAAAGTGTTCTTCACAGATGACTGATTAGAAACGCAAAATCACAAGATCCATCTTCATGGTCACTTTTATTATAGTCATTTTTAAACTGACAGCAACCTGCTCAGTTTCAGCAGACTGGGCATCACAAATAGTGTCACTCAGTGCAGCTAAGCATGAGAAGATGTTGGCTGGATTATACTTAAAAATAATTAGGCCCAAAGCCTTTTGTGGAAGCAAGAAAAAGGATTTTCTTGGTTCCAGCCCCATCTTTTCAACACCAGCAGTAGCCCACGTTTTTACAGTGAGTTACTATTGGAAAATATTTTCATTCTTCCACTTCTAGTGAATTAATCAGTTTTAGGTGGCCCTTGGATACTTTTTAAAAACAGTAGCTTTGCTGGTAATGTGACCAGTCAGTTTTGATAGAATCATTCTTAAGCATAGGCTTAACATTACATACTGCTGTTTGTATAGCGCAGTGATGAACTGTTGGTTTCCAGCCTTCTGAGGAATATTGCAAAAGCTAATTACCTTGTTAACTAGATTTGTTTCAATAACATTGTCTCCTCTTCAAATAAACTAGTGAACAGTTCAACAGTTTAAGGTTATTTATAAACTAAATAGGCTCCAGCAAATTTAAAATCAAAATGGTATAGGCGAGACATAGAGGGAGAGAGAGGGAGAGAGGGAACACTGACTCTGCAAGTTGTGCTCTGTTCTGGTGTGTTTCCGAAACACAGTGAAATCTAATATAAGAAAAGGTATTCAGTAACGTTGAAAAATAAAACTTTTTTTTTTTTTTTGGTAGAAATATGGTAAATTTTGAATTTACATTGTGTCTTACAGTCTTTAAGCTTTGTACATACTAAGATAAATTGCATAAATTGCTATTGACTCCAAAGGGTGTTTTCCCTGTGTGAAAACTGTAGGATTGGTTCCTTAATGTAAATAAAAGCCTTTCACTCTACTTAACGCTGCTTAACATGGGTAAGAAGATAATAGATTCTGATTTGGAATTTTGATTCAAGGGTTGATGGAGTGAGAAGACAACCAAGACTAATTTTTAAATTAGGTGGACGCTAAATAGGCCTCCCTCAAAACTCTTCAAAACCTTTTCCCCTTTTTAAAATTTAAATTCCACTTCATCTTGTGGACACAAAATAACATATTACACCAGCTGAGCATCATTTTAGAATTATCTTTAGAATTCCAGTGAAATGGTGCATCTGGTTTGCCACTTAACTTTAAACCCCAAAAGGTAGTCTTATTAGTAAGCCTGATTTGTGGGGCTGTGATTCCGTTAATATGGCTCAAAGGACTTTAAGCACTGTATATGTAAAACTTTCCTTTAAAACGCGCTTGCTTACTACAAGTGACTTCAGTGGGCTGCAGTATCGGATCTTTCTTGCAGCGCCCCTTGTAATGCCCCTTCCCACCCTCCTCTCTCAAACTGGAGGGCAGGACTTTGGTCAAGTAGGGATCTATCTTTCAAAAGGCAATGCTGGTCATTTCCACTCTCAGACCTTACTCTGACTTTTCTCACTAGGCTATACACACACACTCTCTCAGTGGTGATGAAATGAGGTATATGCAAACAAATTCTCTCATAAACACACGCATACACAAAAAGCATGCTACATACGTGTTTTTAAAACTATACATGAGTTGGCACACAACCACTGGTTCCTGGATAGTTATGCTGACGTATTTATCCCAAGCTAGTCATGCCAGGAGAATATCTTTAATTAAAGTATCTTCTTTAATAGTTTTATAAAATTGCCATGTACTGTGTAAACTGCTGTGAGCCTGAAGAAGGAAAGCAGGAAGCAAAGTAGGCAGTTTTATGTCCAGTTGAGATTCACATGCTCTGTAAACAGTGTGATTTTTTTTTTCCCCAGTTAATGCTTATCTTAAGGATATAATTAGCATTTGATAATATGGTCCCATGTAGAGACTCCATGTTTGTTAAAGTGGTTTTAACGTGCATCTCTATTTTCTGATGAAAAATTGATACACTAATGCTGACTGACATCTGTCTAAAAATCAAAGAGGCTAAGTATGTCTGAATTTGAATTTATGAGCATTAATCAAAAGCTAATCAAGCAGAGAAACTAACAATGTCTTCTGATAAATAACAATCATATTTTAATAATGATGCTTTTGGGGGCAAGATGATGTTATTTGATTATTTTTTTTTTCCATTAGGTATTTTTAATAATATATTCGCAACATAAATAGCTAAGAAAACTTGGCTGTAAATTATTCATGTGCACCTTTGTGTGTAGTGGGACCTATTTTAAAGAAAACCTGAGATCTGAAAGTATAAATATCTGCATTAAAGAAATGAAATAATACATTTGTTTGGGCTACAAATACTTTCAAGTTTCAAATAGAAAAGTTGTCCTTTCTCCCAAATATTAAATAGTACTAATCTACTTCCTAGGAATTTTTTCCAAGCCCAGTTACCATTTTAAGACAGTATGGAAAAGGTGACCAGTATAGCTTAACTTAAGCGCATAGTAAATCCACGTATCTCTAATAATGAGCATAAATAGGATGAGCAATGGTGAGAAATTTTGTGGGTTTTTTTTCCTGTCACAATGAAGGTAAACACAGGTAATAATAATTAAAAATATTTGTAGTTCCTTAAGAAAACAGCTATATTGACCTGACTTTGTAAACTTTTAGAATGTATATGTTGTTTTACTGTACATGCTGTATCTTCCTAAAAATGCTGTATTGCTCATTTTGTGCTTATTTTCTATATCATTACACTTTCTTACACAGAATATATATTAGATATTGGTATATAACACAGAGTTAACTTTAAAAGACTAGGATTTTTCGAAATAAACTTCGAATTAACCATATGCCCAACTACAGTTCTGTCAATTCTTGTAAGACATGACTGAAGTAAGTACTAACATACTATCGGTTCATACTACCTTTTCACAGGAAATGTTACAGTAGAACTATTATAACATATTTAAGTACTGAATGAGTATAAACATTTTGTAAGATTTCCCAAGATATGATTTATGTAATAAATAAGTAAAAGAATTTTCATCTACTTTAGTAATTACTACTGTAATTGGAAGAGAATAATAGCTAAAGGCTAGGTACATGCACAGAAGACAGCAGCTGAAAGACAGAGCAACTTTTTTTTTTAAATAAGCAGATCTACCCAAGTAAATGGACCAAACAGTATCTGGAAGATTTCTCTTTCCAAGTCCACTTAGCCTAAACATATTTAGACCCATGGAAAAGAGCTCTCAAATCCTTCAACAGCAAACACAGAGCAGCAGACACAAACAGTAGGAATTCCCATACCACACCTGCCTTTTTGCTGCCTGAATATGCAGCTATTTCTTCCCTCCCTGCATTTTTTTCCTTTTGTTTCTGAAATGTTCCTTGTAGAAGCTTAGAGAAGGGAAAAGGCTTTTCTGTGAGCATCAGGTTGCGATAAATGTGTGTATGTGAGTGAGAGAGAGTGTGTGTGTGTGCATATGAAGATGTATTAGCAAGGCTAGACTGATCATCTTTCAGCATCTCTCTCCTACCTGCGGTTCAGAACCTCAGCTACCACTCACTGAGCTTTAAAGGGAAAAAAGCAGGGAGCAGAGGTCATGCAAAATGCTTCTATTTTTATATGCAAATTACCAACATTTAGAATAAAGCCTATTGCCCAATATCAATATTCCCAGTGGCTAACTAGTTACATAATTTTTACCTTCCCTCGAAAGCATTTAGTTGTGTCTTGGTAAGTCCAGACAACTGCCCATCAAGACTAAGAAAGGATTCTGCATTTTTCCTTTTGCATTTTCCAAAATATCGATCACAAATTATACAGCAGGGATTTCTGTTTTGTTGTCTTGTGGGTTTTGGGGTTTTTTTGTCTTTATACTCCCAGACCTCTTTTTTGCCTCCTGCAAAAGATAATAGTCATGAACTCTTGCAGGTTGTCTATGCATTTTTGCTTTATAAAGGCAACACATTACAGGAAAGGTATAAACATTTCCTTGCCAAATGCAGCAAGACCAGGTACTTTTCTTCAAAAAATTAGGAATGACACCTATTTTTATCCTGCTGCCGAAGGATGCATATGGAAATTGTAATATAAACATCATGGATATGCTAAATGCACTAAAACATGTGAGTCTAATACAGATTGAAAACAACAGAAGAGCTATCATTTCTCAAATAACAGATTCAGGGATAAGCACATACACCTTGTTTTTCTTCCATCTTTTACAAGTAGTCTACATTATAGTTTAGATCATAGTCTGGTAGACTATGAAAATATTATTTTCATATAAATGTCCAACTAGGGTTTTAGAGCCCTGAGGTGGAATGCAAAAGGGGTAAAAAAATTCCCCAAATTTCCTTGTCCTGATGATAAAAGAATAGTTTAGGTGCTACAAGTTTGAGTTTTTTTAATATTTGGTCTTTCTTTGTAGTTTTTATTCTAACTTAACTGTATTTAGTCCCTGTTTTCATCTTTATAAAGCACTAGGTTTTCCTTCTTTGTAAGCTATTCTCCCATAGTGCATCTTAGTTTAATTCATTTTTAGCAAAAGAAACACCCAGGTTCAATCTGGAGACCTCCTTCCAACATAATTTAGCTAGACCTTTTCTTAGTAAAGGTTTTCTGGTTTTCATTTTCACTTCATATTCTCAAATAAAAGATCCTTTGTTGTCTACCATTTGATTGGACTTAATGAAAAACACTCCATTTTAACTTAACAGTATTTCCCTTTGAATTTATTATATTTAAGGACACTGTCAAAAATCAAGCATTTAATCTCAGGTTTTTATACTTAAAATTATATTACTATCATATGGTTCAATGAGGTGATGTAAAAAGTATATTGAATATATTTCAAAAAGAAAAGTGAAAAACTAGCCTCATTTTAATATGAAACTAAATACTATGGCTAATGTGCAGATTGGGTATGGTAGTTGACTTTAAAGACTAACATGTGACAGGGTGCCAACAGCTGAATTGTGCAGTATTGACTAAATGAGGTTCACTGATTTGTATTGAGGCTAATATCTTCTTTAAACAATTCCGTGTAAATTGTGCGTATAAAGTCATTGGAAGCTATTTCTCAGGACAGCCTCGCTGGCTAGCTACCTGCTGGAGTGAGGAAGATAATCAATAGAAAGAAATAGAGTTGAGCATGAGACTAGGAAGCTTCAGAGCAGTTAGTGCTGATAAAAGTAGATGATGTCAATATTTGGGAATAACACAACTCTAGGATAACAGACAAAAGAGAAGTGCATATGTTGTAGAGTGTTCAAACAGGGGCAGAATTAATGCATAAGTGGCAGATGTTGCCCCAGGCTGCAAAAGACATTATTTATTCCAGGTATTGTTAAATTCCTAATGAAACACCGCTTGCTTAATATAGTATATTAAAATTATATCTAGCAATGAGAGAGTCAGAATACTTTTTACATGAGTAGACATTCTCAGATATAAAGAAGCTGGTGCACTCTATTGATACAGAGCATTTTCCACACGTCTCCTTGACCTCATAAGAAAGAGCCTCTGTCAGAAATGAATACTGCAGAGACAGTGCTCAGTGCTCTCTAGTTAAATGAATACTTAGCACTAATGTTTAAAATATTAACAAAACCAAAAAAAACCGACATAGTTTGGCAGAAATCAATTCTTTACTTGTAAAGATGTAGACATTCTCGAGTCCACCCTCTTCCCCCCCTTTTTTGTGTTTAAAGATTATTGAAACAAAAAATTCCCAATGCTGATTCAGGATTATAATATGGTGAATGCTTTTAGCTGTGGTGTCCTTATTGGTAGTGAAATATTGGTATATTTTTGCTAATTTAATAGTAGAAATCAGTTTTCCTCTTGCTGTCAGGCGATGAATTTTTGTTCTTCTATGCTGATCTTTCTGTTGATGTATTATGACATAGTCTGTCAACATGAACAGATATGTGAAAGGGAGATTGGGTGACTGAGACATACAACCTGAATATGGCTCCTCTTGAATTTTAAGCATATTATCATGTTTGGATACAGTCAGTAGAAATGTAGGATTTTTTTTTTTCCTCTAAAGAAAGCTATTATTTTGATGTAATTTAAGCAAAAGCAAAACAGGTGGACTATGACAAGGTCCTAAAAGCAGAATGAATGAGGTAACTCAAAAACATATGCATGAGAGCTTAAAAAGCTTTCACGTCTAACTTAATAGCCCTTTAAAACTAGCATTTGCAAAGGGCAAAAGTTTTTGTGTAAGAAGAACTGATCCAGGCTTATCTGATTATTAAATATTGCTATCATTTTTAAAAAAATTAAATAATTCCACAAGCTTTACATGGTTTTGTTGTCACAGATGTTTTTATTGTTTGGTGTTAGATATCTGGATTATATCAAGTAGGTGATTACTATGTCAGCTAAAGAGGTCAAGTTCCATACTTTTTATTTCAAACCATCATAAAGAAACCTTTCTATAATGACACACATGTCTATACTGTAGATCTCTCCATACTCGCTTTAAAAAAAGCTTCTATCTGACACATGGCTTAACAAGAAAGTATTTCATATTTTGGTAGTTAATACATCGTCAATATTCATGTATAAGAGAAATACTTGTGTACTGAAATAATTAACTTTCCCACAGATTTAATCACTAAATATAAAATTTATAGCACTAAAAGTTGTTATTATTAGATTGATGTGCCATAAAAGCCGCCTTACACATTCTTTTTTGGATTGCTGTTCTTTAGTTGTCATATGTGCCATCTCCTGTCTTAAAATTACAGGAATATATAAAATTCCTGTTTAATACTTAGCTCTAAAGAAATCTTCATCTCAAATAAAGCATGCATTTTGATTTGGGACATAGTAAAAAAATCTTTAAAGATATATACATCAACTAATTTGTTAATCTTGTGCCACTTTTAGCATTTGTCACACATATAGACCAGGAAATTGGCTCCATCTCATTCTAGCTCTGTGTTGAATTAAAAACCTCTACTGCAAAGAAGAGCATGATGTGGGGAAAGAATAAATTTAGTTCTTTCTTTAGTAATGCACATATATTTCCATACATTTCACATCCTAAGGGAGCCTGTGAACGCATTCAATAAATACAAAACTGTAATTCCAGGAAAGGGGAATTTTTATATTATAAATTTCACGTAGTACCTTATTCTTAAAAGATCTGAAATTATAAATGTCATTATGTTTTTATTCTTTTATAAAATACAGGATATAGAAAAAAATGAAGGCATTGAATTTTAGGGTCATTGGTATTTCTGAGAGTATTAGATGGTTTAAAACAAAAAAAAAAAAAATTCAACAATGGCACTTGAAAATTGAGAAAATATTAGCTATGCCCAGCCAAACTAGTTCTGCCTTACATATCCTAAAATCAAAATCATATATGTAAGCATGTATATGGAATGATTGCCTATCTTCACCTTATATATTAAGGTCAGTGAAAAGAGCAGTTTATGGATAAAGGGCAATAATAAAGAGGTAGCCTTTAAACATGATTAGTTGGTGTCTATTAAAGATGTGTTAAAATGAAATATATACTCCAGGTGAAGGAAATTACTAACTCCTACTAGGATGATAGACTTGCTATATGTGTATTTCACTATACTTTTAAAGTATTTGTGAATTTGACTGCATTCTGAGGAGACAGAGCAGTGTGGTAGATTTATGAGGGTCTGATGGAAACAGGGCTAGGAAAGATTATGGCATACTTGTTTAGAAAAACTGAGAACTGAAGGTTCCTGATTTACACTGACATATATCTAGATGAAACTATAGTTTGCAAATGGCCTAGAGGAGCTATCTTTTATTAAGCGCTTGATGGGTACAGAAATATACATATCTATTCTAAAACAGTCCAGGAATACTGATGCTGTATTTGCAAATACACTTTTAACATTTTTAGATTTTCTTAAATCTTTTCATCTTTATGGTCACCTCACCCAATCCTGTTCTGATCGCCCGTGCCTACTGAACAAGCCATATGGTTAGAGAAGTTTTGTTGCATTACTTTGAATTCTTGGGATAAGCGGTATGATGAAATGCTCTCTGCACTGCAGGACTAGGAGAGATCAAATTGTAAATTAGGCACTTTTTACCTTTTTCAACAGCCTACCAACATACTTGACACATTCTACACCTTCCCAGTTAGAAAAGGGAAAGGGTGTTATAATTCCCAACTTTCACAATTAATGCATTTCCAAAGGCTTTCAACTTTGATACTATGTCGTGATGCCATTACATAAGTTTATTTTGAAATTAGACAAGGAGTAACAGATAAGGCATGCAAGCACTGTAAGATTTCTTGCAAAAAAAGCCAGAAAGACCGGTACGTTCCCTACTCAGGTCAACTTCGCATGTTTTATTCCAACTGATACAAGGTAGATGACTTGTCTAGGGTGGGGGAGCAGGCTGGCTTTGCACTATTATTTTCGGTACATTAACTTCCTCTTTCTTTAGGAGCTGTTACTGTTTAATCTTATTTTAAATCATTATTATCATAGTAAAAATCTGTATTAGTCAGTACAACTCCACTTTCATAATTCACATTTTATTAATGCAATTAAAATTGGTATTTACTGATGTTTCAGGAACAAAATTATGAATTTAATATCAATTTAACAATGGATGATGTCATGCATTCTAGTTCTGTCAGCATATTTTCAAGCCAGGTGAATGCATTATACAAATATTAGGCAATATTTTACATAATAATCTTCCTATTAGGTGGGAAGTTTTGTCAGGCTCATAGGTACACTTGGTCACCAATTACATATAGAAAATGTTTTTTTTCCACACGTAGATGTGGAAACAGGATTAAAATATCAACACTTTTAAAGATTTCACTGGCTTCTGGTAATAACATAATAAGCACTATCTGTTAGTGTAAACTTTTGGTTGGCAACAGAGAAAACAAAGTTTATGATCAGACAACTATTTATACTTTCATTATGAATAGATGTTCCATGTATTGATAACTTTGCCAAAGGCTTTCTGGGTTATAATTTTATATGAAGACTTGTACACCTGTGATAAGCAACATGCATCGAGCAATTTTTGTCACTAGCTAGCATAGTTTTCTTAAATCATTAACTCATCAGATCAGGGCAGGGCTGCCTGGATCTTTCTGGATGTTTGGATAGTGCCTAGCATAATATAATGTGTACTAGAATACAAGGAAATAATTGGCACTTGTTAGTTATAAGCAGCACTTGTTAGCATAGGCTTTCTAGCATGCCAACAAGCAATTAACCTCAGCATCAGTCAATCACCTTTTCCTAGTTAACTCACATTATACTTTGAGGACAGCTGCCATCTTCTTGTGGAAAAATACGTGTAACTATGCCCCTAACTGTCATGTGAGTTTTAGACCAGTGTAACTTTACTCTATTCAAAAGAGTTAGAGCTTTCTAAATAGGAGGGTAATCAAGAAAATTATTTTTCTTCCATGACTGTAAATTAGGAGTAAGTGCACTCAATTAATTGGAACTACGTCTGTGTAAAACTGTAGCACTGAAATCGGAATCAATATTTTCTTTCTGTACCTAAGAGGTGAAAGGGTAGTGCAGTACATAAGTCAATCAAAGTAATGTTGTTGCTTAGCAATGTAAATGCAAAAGAGCAGATTGTTGGTGCCAAGAGATTTGCACCCATGCATTGCACCTGTCAGTGAAAGGGAGGTTGCACTGCCACTGCAGTGCAGTGTGGAATTAATGCCCTAATTAGATACTTCTTCATCTCTATTAGATATGCCTGACAAGACAATATGGTGAGGTTATTTATCAGGTCATCATTGCTATGGGTGGCAGGAGTAGCTGGTTTTGTCCTTTTTCATTCTGTTTTTCTAAGATGGAGTAAATACTTTCAGTCCATTTTTGATAGGAATAGACGACCAGAAGAGACTTTATGTGTGTTATTTGTGTAGATCAGATAGGTTGATGGTGGGTTAATGCAACTGTGTTTTCCCATTTCCCTACATGTAAGAGTGATTTTCATGGAAGAAAGGTATGGATGAACTGAACTGTGATTTAAAGCAGTTAATTTTATTTCAATAGTGGGGAGCAACTTCCATAAATGACAACTTTTTTCTTTTGATAATTCAAGTGAAATACAGAGATGACACCTGTATGAAGCATTATTTTTAGAAAGAGGGACTGGGACACTTCTTCCCTGACTATTAAAATGACGTATAAATATAATTTCTTTTATTTTTTCTGTGAGTTTTGTGACTTGTGCCTTGGTGTGTGACTGCGATGTGCATTTTTTGTTGACAGATGCGAATGAGGTATAGAGAGTACTAAATAAAAGTGTGCCTGGTCCAAGTAGGGAGCAATATGCAGGATAACTTAGGGAAAAAAGAAAGGGAAAAAAAAAAGTGGATTCACTGTAAACTTGTTTCTTCCTGGTCAGTCCATTTGGGAATAAATAGGTCACCATGGAGTGTTTTTATTGTGAGTGATGGAAACAAAAAAGGAGAAAGTTGAGGCCTGTAAGGTGTTTTCACACTGGTCTTAAAAGTTTTACATACGTAATTCCGAATAAATAAATCTTTCAATTATGAATTGGAGTCTATCCAGCAAAGGTACGAAAACCACAAAATAGGAGTTTCTTTTTTGTTTCACAGAAGTTCAGTTATTATTGCTTAAAATCCTCCATCTTTCACAGTCAGAAATTCTTTTGGGAATGTTTAAAGAATGGACTTCTTAGTGGATTTTTTGGGGTGTTCTTTTCAAATCACTGTGGAAATAAACCTGAGGCATATTCTGATCTCAAGTCACTTCACACTGGATTAAGTCATCCTGTAAAGTTCTTATTACTAGTTGGGCATTACCTTAGTGATGTCAGTCACTTCTCAAATATAAAATCATCTATTTGTGAAACAGTCCTATGAAAGCAAGATATGACTATGTTTAATCTGATCCTTGCTAATATGTTTTCTTCCAACTATATCTGTGGTAGCTAAAAATTACAATTTTCATCCTGCCCTAAGCTTCTGGCCACTTTTCTTTGTACCAGAATTTACATTCCCTGAGCTGCTCATGAGTGCAATCCCTAGCCTCTTTGCTGAGTTACTGTTTAAATTAGTTGGGTTCACCCTGATTGAGTTGGGTTAGAGAGTGACTATATGAGCAGCTTCACTCGCAGCTTTGGAGGAGCAGCAACCTCCATCTGGGGTGTGACATTTAACTAGAACAGACTGAAACGGCTTCCTTTGCAGCTAGCACAGTTACGGTCAGAAAGCATAGTTAAGCTATAAGAATATGAAGCACTCCCCCATGCCAATGCAGAAATAGAAGAAGATACTGTACTTACTGCAGAATAATGATACAACTTTTTTTGTCTTTTTAAAATGTTAATTAAACTCCATGGTGCAAATGCAGTAGAATAGGAAGGTATATGAAGCTCGTTGCTGTGTATAACTATTACATGCCTCAAGATAGCAAATTTGTTTGGGTTTTATTTCTGCTTAAACTATTAAGCACACTATTCAAAACAGTTCTTGAAGGGAAACTGGATTATTTGGGTTAAAATATTTTTCAGTAGTGTGATTAATTATGTAAGAACATGAAGAAAATTGAGAGGAAGTAGAACCACGTGAAGCAGAAGGGAGTGTCCTCAGTGGTAAAGACAAGGAGAGAAAATGTTGTGTTTTGGTATAAAACATGTTTCCCGGTAGTACCTCTGCTGAAATCAGCATTATGGAGGAGATCTATGATGATCTTTAGTTATATAAACTCATAATGCAAACTTGTAGTGTGTTGTGAGCCTGGCAAATTTGTTAACTTTGTTTTTTTAGACTAACTCATGCTTTTACTCACATTTAAAGATGGTTGATATACAGACAGAATAGGATAGTTCTTTCTTTTTTCTGCCTCAATAACAGTTCTATTGCATTTTTGCCTAGGGAGCTGGAGAGTAGTCTTGGTCATTTAACTTGTATCTTCAGCATGTCCATGCAGTGCAACACATTTTTGCCTCTTGGTTATTAAGACTGGCCATAAAAATCCATTTTAAATGGTGACTTAAGAAATGCATCCTTGTCAATAAACATGAATTTGTAGCCTTAGTCATCTTTGATGGTTGCATATGGTTGCATAACATAAAATGGTATTAATTATTCAGTCTAAGTGCTCTATTCTGATTTTTTTGTACTTATACACACGTTTTCTTTTCCTAGGTACCTTTTTAATACTGAAATGGGCAATTTCATACTGAAATTGCCATTGGACAAGGTACAGAAAGGAGCTGGTGACCTGCGATGGGACGAGAGACCTTGCTTACCAGGATTTGCTCACGGTTATGCTTCTGGCAACTGACATTTCCATTTTAGTCAAAGCTTCTACATCTGTGTCATCAGACAAAGCCCCATGAGTGGTGGCAGAGCAAACTGTAGCCTTCATTTTCAAGTTCAAAGAGAAAAAAATATTTACATGTCTAAAATCCAGAACCTGCTGTTCAGAGGTCACTCTTTGTTATCCACTGCTTTAAACCATTAAGGTTTCCAAAAGCTCTATAAAGAAATGGGACATAGTTTGGGGCAGAAAAGTCTTATTGTTTTCATTCTGTTTAGTTTCTTTTTTATGGTATCATCTGATTATTGTCCTACTAGAGAAACATGGAAGATAGGATGTTTCTGTCATTGATTACAATGAATGACTACTTAAAGGGACTGTGAGAGATTGCAAGATAAATCTCTGACCCTCCTTAAGATTGCTATAATCTGAAGAAGAATGTCTTCTGATTAGTTAGGATATCAGAGTTTATTTTGCAAGAAAAATTATTGATACATGCGATGACTACTCCTTTACTGTTCTATCACACTTCCAGCTCAGTATTTCTTATATTCTTTTGGTTATGAATTTAGGCAAATGTTTA
The DNA here is from genome assembly GCF_030936135.1 of Gavia stellata. NCBI lineage: Eukaryota > Metazoa > Chordata > Aves > Gaviiformes > Gaviidae > Gavia > Gavia stellata. The sequence continues at coordinate 34,230,763 of NC_082596.1, forward strand.
GATATGTGTTTTAATGTTGCACTGGCTTTTTTTCTCCTGTTTTAGACATGTTTTCCTGAATCAGATCCTTGATTTTAGTGACAATTAGTACAATTTCCAGAAACGTATTGTCATCAGTAAGAGTGCTGTGTACCAATATGTGTGAATATAGATGTTAAGGGGGAGCACAAATAATGACTTTTTTTTTTCCATTCACAGAGGAAAGACTAAGGTGTCAAGGTTATTCAACAGAAATTAATAAATGCAGACTGGAAAGTTCTTCATTTTCCAAACTGCAAGGCGATCTCAGAAACAATAAGGTTAACATAAAAACAAAAACCTAAAGAAATTGCTTAATTTTAATAAATAACAATTATTATAATAATTACAAAAATTATTAAAATAATTGGAATGAAAAAAAGTGCCTTTCATAATGAAGAAAATCTTCAGGCAGGGAAAAAAAGAGTTTTCTGACACAGTGTTTAGGGTGCACTGAAAGAGTCGTTTGGGGGGCTGTTCTTTGCTACTATTGCAAAAGTGTGTAGGGCATTTAGTTTGTGAGAGTTGCCCTATCTGTAAACAGAAGATGATATTGTCCACTTCTGTCTAGTTTTGTGCAATCTTTAGATGTTTCACAGTGTGACAGAAAAGTGTTTTTCAGTGTACTTAAAAATTGCCTGTTGGACTTCATGCTTTCGAGATAAAAGACAGTTTGGGCTACACATCCTGTAAGAGCTGGTTCCTTGAGGTGGTGGTGGCAACTTCAAGTTTTTGTGCTGTGTTGTAATATGCAGGTCTCTGGAGACTGATAGAAGGGAGGGTGCTGTGAATAAAAAAGCCCCCTTTAGGTGATCCCATGATCAGCAGAATTCTGTCATCCTCACAAAAACATACTTAGCATTAGCATGGACCATATTTCTTATTTCAGCTACTAAACTTTCAGGGACATGTTTGTCTGGCTAAAATCTCAAGGCTGTTTCTTAAAAGATATCACTAGAAGACCCTTTACCTTTAAACCAATTCAGATTGGGTCATACCACAGCATGAAAAGTAATATGCAAATGTCATGGCTTTTCCCATTAAATAAGGAGGCTGATTTCATTAGTATTTCTTGAAAGAACAAGACAAAAAAAGACTTGGATTATTGTGAATCTCCTGTAGAGAATTCTGGTGACAGAACTGTCACCATACGGTTGTACGTATTTTGTGCTACATGAAAGGAAATTAGCCGGAAATTAGTGGAACTTGTAGAAAACCTATATAAAAGTAAAATATAACAAGCAAACAGTCTCTCCACAGATTATGCTGGCAGTACTGATGATGTCTACTCTGACAATAGGCCTGGAGTGAGCTCAGCGTGGTGTGTCTTCTGACTCCTGCTCCGTGTTGCCATCTTTTAGCTCTTCTCAAGACTGAGCTGTTGGGTCTGCCGACAGCCTGGATTGCTTAACCGATCCGTCTTAGCAACATGTGATCTCAGGGCTGTCCTAGGACGTGTGTCATATTGCCAGAAAGGCGAGTGGCTGGTGGTCACTGCAGAGCTATGTAAGGCGACTGTGTGAACCTGAGATTTCTTCTCTTGCATATCCTAAACTACGCCCTCGGCTTCACCCTGAGTGTAGCGTTATGCTCTCACAACCTGCCTTGAAATGTGTTCTGGCCTGGAACAGAGGTCCAAGTTTATAAGGTCAGAGTCAAAAAAAAATTTGCATTCCTGTTTGAAACTTTCAGCATTTGGGGTAGGAAAGACGATTAACCAATCAAATACAGAACCAAAATGGCTTATCAAAACATCAAAATTAGGAATGCAACGTTTTGTTTTTTTGATTATCAATCAAGTGACAAAGGTGTCGTCTCTTACCTGCTGCTTTGCCAGTGGTAGGCGCCAGCTCACAGCTGAAGTGCAGGTGTGTGAAATGCCTGTCATATCACTGACACATGCTCACCAGATGCCACCAAAGGTATCAGGCCCTACTGAAAAATAAGAAACCATAATTACTATATGATGCAAAGGGATGTGTTAGGAGTGTTGGTAAATTAAAGATTAAAATAGAGATTAACCCTTGAGAATAACCTTTCATTTATTATCTGTCTTTAATTACATCCGGAGTGGTTTAAATATATAAGGGCATCTTTTGGGCTTATGTTTTAATTGTGAAAATGGCTAATTCGTGTATAGTTTATTCATGTTGCTATTTCATGTTACTTTAATTGCAGTACTTATGTAAGTTCAGGAAGCAGAATTTAATTCCATCTGGTGATTACTTATTTACTTACATTAATACTACAGTCAGAAAACACAATTAAAAAAAATAACTACTGAAAACTTGATTGAACATACTAGAGAAATTAATGTGACTAAATGTGTCCATATGGAGCCTGAAAATTTCAACACAGTTCAAAAAATTAGTGTAGAAAACAAAGAGGGAGTTACAAATGCTGATTTCCCCAAGAAACCTATTTTTCCTACTATTTCAACTGGCTTATATATCAAGAGTAGATGTATAGAAAACCGCTTTTGAAGATATTTAAATTTTATTATTTTTTTGAATTCATGTATTGTATGCACTTACTGAGATTGAAGCTGTTTACTTTTACTCCACGGTGAATCTCTAACTCAAGTCAAATACTCAGGGAGACCTAGTATGTTAACTTGGCGATCAAAAAATATGTTTCCACTTGGTCATATTAGGTCCGGCAGTAAAATATTTTCAGACTTAAACAGACGCATGACTCACCTGAGGAAGAGGTATGTTAAACTGTTCACAAGCTTGGCACTTTCCAGATCATGAGTCCTATCATTCTGATATCTTTAAAATCCACTAAGGTGACCTACAGACCATTACCCTCTAGCAGATAATTACTCAGGAGCCTCTCCTAAACCAACAGCAAGCCTCCAAGTGGACCTCTATACAGTGTGACATGACCATCCTGTCTCCTGTCCCAGACATAGAAGCCATTTTGAATTCTTAATAATGTAGTTTACCTCTAATATACTGAAATTCAGAGTGACTTATACTGGCACAATGTATCAGATTACATCACAAAAAAGTGGTTCTGCTGTATCGTTACGGATGTTTAGACTATGCAAACGACAGGTTGCAATGCTATTCTTTTAAAACTCTGGTGGTATGTGAATGTGCACATGTGCACAGCAGATCACTAGTTATTGCAGTAAAGGCAGTGTCTGCTTCTGCTATATATTTTCCCAACTGATATGCTCTTTTTTTTTTGAGGTTGTCATATGGTATAACACTTTTACTAGTTGACTCCTCCCACTTTTCTTCAAACCACATCCTGATTTTTGGCCTCAGAAACCAAACATATGCACAACTTGCAGAACAACACATGATATTGTTTCTGTATAACATCATACCAGCTGGGATATAAATTCTTACAGACAATTTTATGCGAATGAAAAATACCTACATTAAGACATTTTCCATAGTTATGCAATACATACCACAGTAGAGCATATGGTCTAGAGTCAGAGATCCTCACTTAGAACTATACCAAAAGCCCCAAGTCAGGCCTCAGATCTTCAGACAATGTAATTTTTAATAGATCATTCTAATTTCTCTCTATTTTGTTTCTTCTTTTTTCTATTCTGTTTTGGATTTCTGGAATTGAACATCAGCTAGTTTGCTGGTATGTCGAAGACCCTTAATTTTTATCTATCATTTGATTTATTGGGTGTTGAGTCCAATAAAATTATTATTTAACTAAAGAACAGTTAATATTTGGTGAAATTCTAACTTGCATCATGATTTGATGATATACCAATAGGAAGAATTAATCATTTTCGGGCAATTTATTTCAACATTTATTTTCATTATTAGAAAATGGTTTTGTTTCTGATTTTTCAGTCTTTAGGTTCCAGATTTTTTTTCCCCTTTTGGGGGGTGTTGTGGGGGGTGGGGTGGTTGTTATGTTGTTGTCCCTTCAGGATAAAGAGTCTTTGCACATGAGGGTTTTCTCATGATCATAAACTTTAACCAAGTCACCCTCAGCCCTCCTTTTTGATAATCAAACAGATTGAGCTTATACTTTCACAGCAAATAATTTTCTCCTGCTCTCAAATTAATTTTGAATGTAATTTTGTGAACTCTCCATTTTTTTCCATCATTCCCATTAAAATATGGACAGCAGATCTATGGGAACTATTCCAACAATTGCATCAGGATTCAAAGATTACATTAACTCTGTTCATGCAGGTTCACAGTGGGAGCTCATGTTGAGTTGCTGGTCCACTATGGCTCATAAATCCTTGCAGAGTCAAGGCATTCCAAGGCACTGTACCCCATTTTTTTGGGTGAAATTCCTTTGTATTGATGTAAAACTTTACATTCATCTCTCCTAAAATGCTCATTTTTTCAATGGGTCTAGTTCGTCAAGAGTTCTCTTCCTTGATCTCATCATTATGTACTACTCAAGTAATCTTTCTGTCATCCTCACATCCTTAACATGGTAATTTCAATATGCACCTCCAGATCACTGCTGGGAATACTGAATAGCATTGGGCCTAGTGCTGATCCCTGCTGGGTACCATTAGAAAAAATTCAGTAATAATTTTCTTTTCAAGGTATCTTTTTATGATCTGCTGAATGTTGATGCTATGTAGTAGATCTTTTTTTCTTAATAAAAATATCATGCAGCATTACAAACTTTCATTATTATTATCAATTAAATCAACAGAAGATAAGCACCCCATAGACAGGTGAAAAAAATTGGTTGACCATGTAGCAAACAAAATTTCCAGGATTAATATTCTTCAATTCTCTCTGCACATGTCACTTCATTTCACCTTTTCAAGACATTTCATATAAAAATAATACTGTTCCAGAACTGGAGGGATTCTGATTTGCCTGACGTATCTCTCTCAAAATGTGTAGGGGCCTTCTGAATTTATTGCAATCACCTTTGGGAAGCTTACAGAATTGATGCCAGACGCTGGTACATGCAGTTTCTTCAGTTGTTCTTAACACATTTTGCTAACAGTTTATCTCTCAGATTGGGTAATGCATGCTTTAGAATCTGCCGTAAAACATAAAATTCATAAAATTGGAAAAAAGATTCTTAACTAATTCTTAATCTGTGCTTCGGCAGACATACCTTGTATTCATTTCTGTCTGTAAAAGAGACAGCGTTGCATCTGTTATGTTGACGGATAAAGGTACATCCACAATCCTCTCAAAACTTTACTAATGTCATAGCTCCCCTCCTTCCCACCCCCCAGTATTTAAGGGAATTTGGTAATGTGCTTGAAAGGTGTTTGAGTTTTTCCAAGTAAAGGGGAAGAAGGGGATGAGCTTTGAGAGGAGGGGACTAATTTGAAATGTCTCCCCTTCTTTTCTTGGACCCTTCTCCCTTCGAAGAAAGTTCTGGTGAAGTTTGTTAAAAAGAAGTTTCCAAGCAGTTTATTCTTTTTAAAACAAATCTAAGGCTTTTGGATTTATTGGACTTTTCTGTCTTTGTATAGTTTGAATATCACAGCTAATAGCACAGTAATAATTACATGTCATTCTCTTTATCCTCTTTGTGCACTGCCAATCGGCAAAGGTGTCTCATTTCACACATCATTTGTGACGTCCTATGGTAATACCATGTATTTTGGGGAATAGCTCTTGAATGTAGTCATTAATCTCCATTTTGAGATTTGTAGTTCCAGATTCTGGACCCAATTCTGTAATTATTCGAAGCACAGAGTTCTTGCTGAAGTCAATGGGCTAGCAAGACTATGCTCAGATCCCAAGAGTTACAGGTAACTTTAAACTCAGCTACAGGACTGTAGGATTTCCCAGTCCTACAGCTGGGCTGCACTGGCCATAGCCCAGCATAGGGAGGCAAGCTACTCTATTTGTCTGCAATCAATGACCCATAGGGTCACTGCAACAGGTGGGAACTGGGGTTCACGGGGTATTCTGGACAGCCTTCCCACATTGTGGAGTGAAAGAAAGCTATTCTGACAGTCCTATTCCATTCAAGACAGCTAGCACAAAGGAACACTGTTAATTCTTACTGAGGCAAAGCAGCCTCAAGTCAACAGCGATCCAGACCCAACTTCAACGCAGAGACAGCTTGTGAAATTGAAAAACAGGAATGAAACAAAAAGTACTATACGTGTCTGAGAAATCTTATCAACCTTGGCAGAGATATTTATTGCTCACTGATGACTGAGAATCCCGTCTTGCCCAGGGACTAGTTGTGAGTTACTAATGGAGTAAAAATGTGGGGTGAGCAGAGAATGACAGTCTATGGCTGATTACTCTGATGTCACGCTTTGGGAATGGCAGCCAGAAATGTGCAACTCATTCTGCCTTTAGAATCAAAGGCACCTAATTACAATCTCATTTTGTTAAAATACAGCACTAATGACTTGCTTGTGCAGTAGCTGGATACCATATCAACTGCCATATAAGCTAAGTTTTTCCATTTTAACAGTCCTAGTTACAGTATCTGACTGCCTGTGCATAAACATTCACCAGTTGGTGCTGTGTGTCACTAGGGAGGAGAGATGCAGCAGTTTCCACTAGGCAGTGAAAGTGAGAGGAGTCACTGGCAGATAAACTTTGTGCTAAGATGTCCTACATCACTTTAGAAGAGCTGTTTTGAGTCATTCATAAAAACCGGTCTTTTAAAAATCCAACCATGCATGCTCAGGTCAAATTATTTTGTGGCACATCAACAGAGGTTAAGCTCTGTTCTCTCTTGTAACGTCCTCCTCCCAGTTTTTTTTAATTTTTGTAATCTGTCTCTGTTTGCTGGTACTCAGCTGTTTGTAACTTTGAATTCTTTTTATACCTAGGTTGCTTCTGTATGTTTGATACAAGTTATACATTGTCGTCCAAAACTTTATTGCCAAATGTATATATACACATTTTCAGAGCTCTCACTACTTGCAAAATCTTATTTTCTGTTAAGGGTTACTTCTATTATCTTCCAAGTACCCTGCTGACAGCAGATGTGTTGTTAAATATCAAGGCTACCTTGTTTTGTTCCCTACGTATGCCTTTCCTTCAACAGATCCCAAATTAAGCACGTGCATGGGTGACATGCATTGACATTTGCTATTATTTGATCTTATTCCATGAAATCCTCTTCAGCAAATTCTGCACATTTTAATATGTTAATTATAGCAAACTCTATACTATTAAATATTTATCTGAAAGAAGTTCTCTGAAAGTACAGAAATGAGGATAGCTTTCTAAGTAACTGTGTTTTGGCACACAACAAGGACAAACATTATACTAAGCCACGTTTTTCTCATGGCATTAGATGGCTCCAGAGTTTGATATGTTTGGTTTTCTCCTACATGTCTGATGCAACCTATTACATGTGTAATTCTATTTCTGATTACGTTCGTTCTTCAAATGTGAATTGCAAAAATTCTTTCACTGTGGTTGGTACTGTGACAGTGCCCATCCCTCTAAATCTATGTAACTGGCATTTTCTTCGAGTGCGTATCTCTTGTCTCCCCAGGTCTCTGCCGGTTGTTTTCAACAGCCTTTCATATGAAGTAGTGTTACTATAGGCTGTTGTGTCAAAAATCAGATAGGATCTTAAAGAAAGCAATGTGTGTATCAAGCTATTCACACTCGAGTGGTATTCAGAGTCCATCAAGAAGAGAACAAGGTCTGTAATTATTGTTTTTAAGAAGCATGGAGGGCAGCCAGAAGAGTTGAAGTAGGAACCCTTCCAAGTATATATCCTGAAGAAGCAAAAGGGGCAGCAATAAAACTAAACTTCCCCCTGTAAAGAGAAAGATTTTTGGAAGGATGGACTCATTAGCTAGGTGCTGGGGGCCAAGTCATTCTCTATTTCCTTCTCATTACTTCCAGGCCACGACTGTGTTGTAACTGTATCCCAGATCAGAACACTACCTGGGAATATTAGTAAGCTGCAAAAGAAACCAGTAAAACAGTTATAGTCCCAATGTCAGTATGAAAATCAGGACCATGATCTTTTAACTGCTCCAGTAAAAAGTTATGTCAGTTGTAATTTCTGCTTCTTGGAGATGCCCAGCATTCAAAGAGCTCTCCACAAGTTCACATGCAGTTCTGCTGGATGAAAAAATCAGGAAAAAGCTCTGATGAGCTCAGTTTCCATAGGCTGCTTGGAGAGAGAGAGTCAAGAAGCCAGCCCACTCCCCCAATCTCTGCTAAGTCCTGATCTGGGTGCAGGTTTACTCATACAAGTTGGCACCAGTCCTTAAGCTGTTTGCCAGCTGTGTGTAGTCAGGGTATTGGGTATCGTTGCTGTCTCCTTCCCTATCCCTCCAGAAAAGCGTCTTCTGGTGACAGACTGAGGGATTCTCTAGCTTCTGTCCTCAGGAGCGGTGCAACAGAAGAAGGGCAAGCTATAACAGACTGCTGCTCTTACTCCTCCCAATGTTACAAATTAAAACAAGAATATGAAAACCCCATATGACTTCATCCTTCAGACCACAAGTGAAGCTGAGTCAGCAAGTGGTGAAGAAAACTACATTTATTTATAGTGAATGAGCAATTATTTCTTTTTCATGAAACGTTTGTAGCTAATCAACTCAAATAGCTGCCTATCTAATAAATATAAGCTGCATAAAATCCTGCCAAAAAAATGCACGTGGATGGTATATTTGGCAGTGCTGAACAACTCTCAAAGCATATTAGATGTTCACTGAGTCAATAGGCTAAGATCAGAGAAAGATTAAAAAAATTATTTTGATCTTTTTTTTCATAGTATATGCTGCTTTTATTCACACCCAAGTTTAGTTCCATTGATTTCTATAGAGCTAATGGTGGCAGGAACTGAACCCAAAGCTAGCACTTTCTTTTAGTATGTCCTAATTATGTTCCTAAGCTTTTCATTGTCTTTCTTTTTTCCTTCCCTCACACTTTTTTAGGCATACCAAATGGGTTCAGCTTGAATCCATTTCAGTTTGAAATTCACAGACATCCAGCAACTGTATTTATACATGTAAGTTAAACTCTAGGTACAACCTCTGAGTATTTTTGTGTTGTTTATTGTATAAATGAGCATCCATTTGATACACTTCACTGAAGTGTCAGACTTCAATATCAATATATATTTCTTACACGATTTTAAAAAAAATTATGTATCATGTGCAAAACACACTGTGATTAAGGAGATTATGCTTTCAAAGGAGATTTTAAGGGGAGTATAATTTCAAGACTAGCTTTTCTCCCATTTGATATTGATTACTTATTTCCTACCTTTGAACACATACCATAGGCCTTTCAAACTCTGAATGCCTTTGCTTTAATCACTTTATACTGCTCTGTCCTCTCCTCCCCCCTCAGGACCTTTACAGAGGTGCAGGTAGCCAGGCACAAAGGTTCAGAGAGCAAAGTTAGGAACAGTAAATTCTATTGACATTAACTTCTCATGAATTTCAGCACACAGATTTATCCATGTAACTCCCGTTAAAATTAATGGGAATCATGTGACTCAAACCTCTGCATATTGAGCAGTTTTCTTAGCGTACTGAAGAGTCTGTGTCTAGTTTCTGAGTCCCTAAACAAAATGATGAAGGTGCAGTGACAATATATCATTTAAATGTCACATGAATTTAGTGTATTATAGAACTTTGAAGAAACATCTATAAAAGCAACCTTTGCATCAGAAGTCAAAAGTCCCAGGGGAAGTTTAATTTATATTGCAAATTTTGGTATGGTTTTCATCATAATGATAAAACAGACTACTGTGTTTGCGATTTACCCTCTAACTATACAATTTTAAACTTAAATAGGCACAAGGAATGCAATAAATGAAATATTTTTCAGAACAATGGTTTAAGCTTGGTCTTACTTTTTAATCATTTAAACTTATTTTAAATGACAGCCTATTAATAGACCACTAATATAAACATTATTTTAAAATGAGATTTCAAGGAAAGGTTAGACTTGAATAAGCTACAGTAAGTATAGGCAGAAGCTGATGAGATGACTTTCAAAGAAATAATGCTATAAACAATATTTATGATGTTATGCCCAAGCAATTTGAAAACAAAGGCTATAATTTACCTTTGAATTATAGATATATATCTAATTCTATGCCAATATTTAGAAGTCCACTGACTTAACAGGAAGCTATATAAGCATGAGGACATGTGCAGATAATATAGTGGAATAAATGGATTTTCTGAGTGTCTAAGTGGCACACGGAGACTCTCAAGATGTTCCAAATACTCTCTGAATTTGTAGAATATCCCAATTCCTTCCCTTCTTCCTCTTTCTTCCCTTTTCTCCAACCCCTCATGCCAGGGTGCCTTCTACCTTTACACACCACTCACAGCTAACTCTTGTGAAGTTGTGAATTTCCTCATGTGTCACTGATCTCTAGGAAAGCTCTCCAGTTGAATCCTCTTCAGGAAAGCTGTCTTCTTATTTATTAGGAAGAAGTAAGGAATTATGTTTCTTAAATTTATGTCACAAGACAAGCTGAAAAAGACAATCAACATTTTTCCAGTAAGGTGTAAGTGTTGCAGTACTGACCTTTGGGAAATTTAAATTTAGTGCCTTCATTTTTGCTCATACAACATGTCACTGAATGTAAAGAAGTTGGCAAGGATTAAGGTCCACCAGTGCCAAGCCATGTACTGTCCTCACAAAAGGTGTAATAAATAGTGCTTATAGGCTATAGCTGCCTGATAAGAATATTTATTCTAAGACTTTTATTCAAGTTCCTCAAGAGACCTTGCAGATATGAATTACACAACTTCAGTCCTCTTGTGTGGCAAAAACAGATAAGTAGGTAGATAAACAGGCATCATTTGACTTCCACTGTAATAATTTTCTCTGGATTTGGTGTGGGTGGCATAGCAGGAAGAACAGCAGTGTCACAGCTCTCTTAGTAGTGCATAGGAATATATACTGTGTTTTACTGGAGTAAGTGAAAGCTATGGTCTTCAACAGAAACTTCAGAAGAAACTTCTGCACAATAGATGCAATTTACATTAAATCAGAGTTGAGATGTCTCCTGGCCATAAAATCTCTTCCACAAAACACTAGCTCTTTCTTAGTAGCTAAAAAACAAATCAATTTTTCTCTTATTTAACAGATAATGGCATCAACTATACAGAACTTACTAAACCAAACTAGTTTGTTTATTTTTGTCTCAGGAAATGCTATCACTTCTTACCATGTTCAGCAATAGTTTTGTATTCATCCATAGCCTAATGGGCTGAATATAGGATCAACTGCTATGAACTGCTGCTCTCTCCATCACTCATATGAAATATACCCTTGGCTATTTCAACTTTGCCTCTGTTTCGTTATTACCATAAACAGCATGTACATGTTGGTTTATCAGTGGTGCTGAGAAGTAGTTGGTGCAGCTAATGGTTTCATAGTACTTTGACTAGACAAGCATAACAGAAATATTTTCTATTATTGCTTTCAATGATATCTTTACTGAGTGGGTTCTCTGCTTTGAGATGCAAATACACAGATGAATGGACTTATTTGGCTCTGCTATTCTTGAAATTACCTGGAAATATGAAGGAGATAGTATGGGTGGTTTATTTGTTAGATAACCTTTTTCCTGATATATTTTTCCTCCTACTGATTCCCAGATACTGTGCTATAGATTGTGGTTTGCAATGATCAGAAAGGATGCTGACATAAGGTATTATTGTTGAAAGCAGAAACAGAGATTTTACTCATCAGCTTGAGACACTTTACAAATAAATTCATTACCATCATAACAACAAAGTCGAACACAATCTTATTCATGTACCATAGAGGACAGCTCTGAGTTTTGTACTAACATGCCTTTAATTTTTGTTGCTAAAACTGATGAATTTTTTTTTTAAATCATCATATTTCTGAAAAAGTTCAAGATTTAAAAGTCTCTCTCAGTCTTCATGATCGTGAAAGCAAAATTAAAACTCAGATAAAAAGGAAAATATAATCATGGCTTTGAATCTAATATTTGGGCATTAGCTCCAAATGTTTACTAATTATGCCCTTAAGAAACACCTCAGGATCAGAGAAGCTAGATGAGGGAAAGAATGTGAAGAAAAAACCCCTATTCTTCTTTAAAAAATTAAAATTGTTCATTCAATTAAAAAACCCTTAATAAAAGTCCATACTTGAGTTCAAGTTGCCCACGGGAAGGTCTAATTCATGCTGGCCATTAATGAAAGCTTTATATGACCATTAAGGAAAAACTGACAAGTTACCACAGCAACCTTAGTAATGCTTGTTAACATATATAAGAAATAAAAGCTGGATACTTAGAATGCACCCAAATTCTTCTTTTATATGGTCAAACTTAGTAAAATGTTAATAGGTTTAAAAGAACTGTAATTTCAGCTACTGATACATTCCTATGTTTGTTTTTAAATGCTGTACTGAAATTTTTTTCTTTTGCAGATGACAAGTCTCCTGTTTGATTAAATGTGAACCAATGTCTGGCAGTAAGTTGGCCATTGTAATACTTCTTTGCTCAGTTCAGTTAGTATAGAGATAATATTTTCTAAACTGGAACTTGTATCAAGCATTTGTACAATATAAATCAAATTAATGTCTAGAACTGGTTCTTGAACAAATGAAAACGAGTAAACTCTATTTTTTAGAAAAGAGGTTGGTGAAAATTAATAATTTTGAGAACTTACATATTGCTTTTTGCTTTTATAACACTCCAGAGCCTCAGTTATAAAGACAAAGTAAACATCATAATTCCTATTTGGAAAAAAACCCCAGTTCTGAGACACTAATGCATTTTTTTCCGATATGTTCATTTCTGATGCCTCATTTTTTTTTCTTGCTGAAAATTTGCCAATAGGCATTCTGAATTGCATCCCATATCACTTAAAAAATGTAGATTTACATGTCTTAGTCAAAGTCGTATAACAGGATAGTACCAGAATGAGGGAGAAAAATAAGTTTTTTTAAATTTAGAACTCTATCTTAACCACTGGATCACAGTTATCTTCATATAAACCAAATCCAATGGCTTTCATATAAAAACATTTCCATTTTTGCCAGAAGATATTTGTAAAGGTTATGTAGGATGAACTGGTCTGCAGTGTTTCATGGATGTTTTCTTAGACTATAATAAAAAACAACTGTAGAGCAGAGTTTATTATACAATGCCACCAAATTAATGTAGTAGTTTAGAGCAATCACTGTAAACCATTGAAAAGTAACACAACCATCAATTTTTCCATTAGTGACTTAACTTTAGCAACACAGTTCGTAAAAGATTTATTAATTTTGGCTTTTTCACAACACTGGTAACATGTCCATTGATTTCATGTGGAGTTGTCAACACAACAAATATTACAAACTTCCCAAAGCACTTATTACAAATAAATTAAGATTTTAAACTGCATCACTGTCATCTTTAACTTATATCTTGGAAAACTCTGAAGTCAGAGTGAGATTAGAGCTTCTGGTCACAGGCAGTAATACTTCTACTGCTTTTAAAAATGATGTTATTTTTGCCTGTTAAGACCAAGGATGTGAACAAACTGAATATCTGTCAATGTCGAACATAGACATGTCTGTCCTTAGAATTAGGTGGTACTGACATATATATATATATTCATTCCACCCCAGTCTGTGTTCTGAGTGCTCTCTTTGTCTTATGCTCTCTTTGCCACTCACACTTCTTTCAAAAAAGTATCTGAACATCCCGTTTTAGACTTCAGAAGCTTCCTTCATTTTCTTTCTTTCCTGATGGTTTTTTCTAGGCTTCTTTTCTCCAGCAGTGTAGCTCTGCTTGCTGCCCATTTTCTTAGAGGAAGTCTTCCTGTTTTTCAGAAATATTTGTGGACAGTTTCTTAACTTCCTCTTCTCCCAGCACTGCTGTGTTCTTCATGTGCTTTGGTATAAGCAAACTCCACAAACTTTAAGCCTACTTCTGTTGTCACCTTTGCCACTGGTGGCGTACAGGGCTTCCACCTGGCTGATTTCTGCCAGTTTGACCACTTTCACTCTTGGCGTGGGGCTGCTGTTGGCAGTAGTGGGCATGCCTGGAGGCTGTTTGACTAAGACACCTCTGGGGTGGCTTTTTTGTCATCGTTTGTTTTTTGTTTGTTTGTCCATTTCAAATGTAACAATCCTATTCCCATGTGGACTTTCTTACTTTGGTGCCATTTTGGCTTGTTTTACTATGTATGGCTCTCCTGCCCAGCTCTGACGTCGTAGACACCGATCTACCTAGTTATCTTAACTCTTTATAGTCTATCTGTTCTACTTAGTCATCTATCCATTTAGGTGCCTATCTTGTTTTTAGGGCCTATTTTTCATCCTCACAATTTATTTTGTCTTATGCTGGCCTATCTTCATGGTGCTTACTAATCCAATTTGGTTTATACAAACCAGTACTCGGAATGATATTGCATTCTTCCTGCTATGGTTAAGAACAGGAGCCCTAATATCTTCTGGAAACACTGTACCTGCTGTTCATATTGCCACATGGATGCCAGCACTTTTATTTTGCCTCCATGCATTCAGTAGCAGCTATAATCCAAGATGTTGTCTGCAAGTTTGTGTTCTGAAATATATAACAAATCCATCATATTATTTTTTCATTTTGCAAGCTTTGTCACATCCAGGCAGCCAAGTCTTTGCAAAAGACAATGCTGCCTGATTCTTCCAGAAGTCACAACGTTGCCCTTAACTGTGCAGTGCCTGAGATGGCTGGCATAGCCCTACAAGCTCCCAGCAAACTACCTCATGTAGAGACAACAATAATTTGCTCCTTGCTAAAAGTTAAAAGTAAAATGTAGGAGTGGATGTTCATATTTATACACCACCTTCTATATTCCTGACTCTGTATTCCCTAACAGTGAGGTGACAGACTAAAGAAGAGAAAAAATTGCTCAAGGTCTTTATTTACTTTTTACAGTGGATTATAGGCAGATGGACTAGAGAGAAATGACATTATCTACTGGTAAGATTCAACTAAGATACAATTTCTTCTATAATCTGCCATGACAGCTTGAAAATTCTAGGTCTTAATTGCTTGCTATATATAATTTCACTTCTTCTCCCAGTCTAAAAATATACAGTCCAATAGTAGCAGAAAATACAGGACAGCAGAGGTGACACAGATTGAAATTATTCTATAATCATACAAGTATATTTTCCTAAAAAAAAAGTTAACATAAACCATGAAAAAAAGAAATATCCTAATTATATTTTTCTAAGATCTACCTGAATTTAGGAATTCAGGACTAAGACTGTGCTCCTTAATCAGAAAAACACAGCAACTGCTTAAAAGTAACTGTATTTGTACTTCAGAAAGAAAAATGGTGTTACGTGGACCTCTGCACATTTCTCATGGATTCTTTGAAATCATTATACAGTGTCCTTTTCTGCATGTTTTCCATACTTCATATTTTCTCATAAATCTAATACAAAAATGTCTTTATATACTGGAGTTAGACCTATAGTCCTATGGTTGAGGATTTAAAGAAAATGTGTGGGTTTTAAAATGTGTCTTTACATGCATTTTATTGCAGATCTTCTCGTCTACCATTTCCAAACAAAGCATGTTCAACTGGACTCTTCCCCCTTCAGAGCAGGGCCTTTTAATTTTCATTATTCCTTTATTCTGGCTTGAAATTTAGTTCTGCTTTTACATTTATTTTCCTTTTTGTTGGCTTACTTGCCTTTCCACACCCTCCCTATTCCTATAGTCATAAGTACAAAGAATGTTCTTATAATAGTATTGAAAAACCCTGAATTCCACTAGTTTGAATACTTCATTTCTGGCATAACATAAGGCACTGTCCCAGGAGCAAGAATTCTGTGCTGCTTCCAAACCTAGATCTTTTCTGTGGCAATGAAGTCTTCTCTGCATCCAAGATATCAAACTGTCAGGCTGTTGTTTTTTAAAGCCAGAATTGAAGAAATACATCTGATTTAAATAAATTAGATTGTTTGAACATGCCTGAAGCAATAGTACAAATGTGTCACTGTTTTCCTGTCTCTTAATGTGAGTCCAACAGAGTCCATTGGGCAAAGCATTTTCAAAGACATCTCTGCTCCATTCATTCATGCACAGTTAGAAAGACAGGGAATTATTGTAGGATATTCTCATTATAGTCTAGATGTGAAATTCTTTTTGAGGCTGCTGTACACCTTGAAATTGTTGCACTTTGCACAGTTTCATCATTTGTCATCCTCTTTGGTACACAGCTACCAAGACGAAAATATCAGAGAATTTTTCGTATTATCTTGGACTTGATTTCTTCAGTACTTTTAAGAAATTTTAATTGAAAGCATTTAGTTGGAGGTGTAGGGTTTTTAAAAAAAGCGCGTATTTTGCTGTTACTGCTGTCTTCTTCACAATATCTATACAAATAAATTCAACTAAAATGTTACTTAGACATTTACTAAAGTGCTTTTCCGTTGGCTGAAAATAATTGTATACTGCAGGATATTAACTGAACATGGCTGTCAGCATCAACTTTTCCCACTGAACAAGTTTTAAAAAAGTTTAACTGAAACCCTTCAATAGAGCATGATGGGACTGGCAATGGATTTGAGCCATCCATTTTATTAGTTTCAGTTTAAAGGGAGGCGTTAACCGCAAACATTTCTGGCAATAGCCATTTAAGATTTAGGGCAGTAGGAAAGGAAGAAATCCCTGACTGTTAGAGGCAAATTCAACATGTAATCTCTTTGTAAACATCTTGAGCTTGATGTCAAATGCAGATAGTTTTTAATTCTCATTAGTACTGTTGCAGAACTTTACACTCATCATATTTATAAGCTTTCTGCAAATTTCCACATCAATTAATTTATGTTTAGTTAGTTTTCCTTCTTCTTTAGCTTAAATAGCTCTCCTGCTGCTGTACAGTGTATTTACAAATTACATCTGTATCCTCTCAGCTTCCATTTTGGTAAGTTAAAGAAGTTAAGGTGCTTTTCAGGTGTCACCTGAGCTTCTTAACATCTCTTTTCTGTTTCTGTGAAGCACTTCTGGTTTGAATGCAACTGTCTTGCAACATAATTGTATGTGCTATTCCAGAGGTAGCCTTGCCAAGACCTTGTGGTACCAAGTGGTACTCTCTACCAGTACTAGAAAACATCCCAGCACATCCTAGGATTACACTGCTTTTTCACAGCAGATTCACACTGGTAGTGATAATCATCATGTGATTGACTGATTAAACCCAAGTCTTTCTCCTCCTGTACTATTTCCAACTGATGAGCTCCCAGCTTATAGCAGAAATTCTTGTTATTAGTCCCTGAGTGCATGACCTTACACTTTGTAGTATTAAATTTCATCTTGCTTCTATTACTACAGTTGTCAAGGTCATCTAATTCTTCCTGTATGATATTCCACTTCTCCTCGGTATTGGCAACTCTGCCAAACTTTTTGTTATCAGAAAAATTTCATTAGCACACTCCCAGTATTTGTATCAAAGCCATTAATGAAGATATCAAATAATACTGGTCCTAAGACCAATCCCTGAGGAACTCCACCAGTGATTCTCCAAACTGACAGTCTTCCTTTCAAGAGAAGTCATGTTTGTCTCTTGTTTAAGCCATTTTTTCAATGTTACAATTCTTGTGCTTATTACCCTGTTTAACTGGTGGTTCCCCATGTGATACTGCAGTGAAGTTAAGACAGACTAGAGCAGTTTTACTGTAGAGGAATAATTATAAACAAAATGTGAAAGTGTGACCTAGGGAAGGCAATTCAATCAAACCAGTCCTGTATATCACCCAAATTGTTTGGAATGTTGGACAGGAGAAGACAAAATCTAACTGATTATATAAGCATTTAATCTACTGAGAAACATTCAAGGGGAAGCAGAAAATTAGCAAGTAGAAATATCCCTAAAATACTGGTTTGCAAATAACAAACCCTTTGCATATAACAAGTAAGTACTAAGGTATTTCCGGACATAAGTATATTCCTACATCCAAACAATGCTGCTTTACATTCACTCAGTATAACATCATTATTTAAGCAATAATGATGCAATGGTCCATTATCAGTTGGTTGTTCAGCTAATGAAGTGCCTGAGGTGAAGGCCACTGCTTTACTTACCCAACACAAGGTTTTATTGAGAAACAAGCATTCATCTTGATCACGGCACCAATTCAGCATCTACTAAATTGACAGCTCTATCTGGGAATAAGTTTCTATCACAAAGAAAGTGGTATCTGCTGTCATCTGACAAGTGTACTTCGTTCCCTACCTAGATTTAACAACTGAGACTCCTCTACTGCACAGAGTATCAGCTCCCTTACTTTACAGCAGTAAAATATACTCATATTATCAGCAGTTATGTTTGTTGCCCAGAGAAATTTGGCTTATTGATGGCTACCATTCCCAAAGATTAAGCCCCTTCACTGATTGTTTCTTCTTATATATGAGTAATTTTTTATGTTAATTTTGATAACTGGGATAACTTTATTGATTTGGCTAAGATCATGGCCCCAAAAGCAGTAGTATCTCCACACAGGCCTGGAGCAGGGAGAGGTTGACTCTGGTTTGCTGTCTTTTCCCCTTCCACCACCCCAAAAAGAATTGTTAGAACCACTTTCTTAAATGTGGGTAACCCGGACGTTCATAAAACCCCTGTCTACTAAGAACAGAGTGCTGCACTCACAGGAGTGCAACACTGATGGAGCTCACCCTCCTGATGTGCTTGTGCTACCCAGATGGCTGAGATGAGAACTAAATGCAGAATGGTGTGTTGCAAAATCTCTGAAGTTTTCAAAGACTGGTTCCTCAAGTTTTTTAAAAGAAAATCCATGATGCAGGGGCCAGGCTACTTATTGTTTCTTATTTTTCCATCACGTTGGCCAGAAAGGGTTAGACAGGGATATCTTAGTTGGGTGAAGCTCTGGGGTTATCACCCACAAGTAACTCAAAAGTTAGGAATTTGCTGTTAGTGTGTAAGGGCCACTCAACAGTGATAGCTCCTGACCAAAGAAAACCAGGAGTAAAAGATATCTAGGTCTGCATTTCAGCCTGAAGATCCAGTGACAATGGTTAGATTCTACCCGGTACAGTTAGCTTGGAAGCTGAAGGGAATCAGCACCTGGGCCCAAGTTAAACACACTGGATAGTATATTTTGTAATAGGGATTGTGTGGTCCTTGGTAATTGCATTTACATTTTGCTTTATGCCACACATTTTCCTCCAGGTCTCCTTCACTTTTCCTTAGTATTTAGAAAATTCTTGCTTCTATAGCCTTGGTGGATATAATTTTATATTATGTTAGAAAGAATTGATTAAAAAATGGTGCGCGATAGGTCAAAAACATTGTAAATTTAAACTACAATAAGCCACAGAATTAAGTCAAATCCTGGGTGGAGTTAGGACAACTTTGCACTACTTCACTGATTGAAAGTTGGCTCTAACATTGATAATTTCTGAATCAATATTGTTAAATTTGATCAACTTCTGCATGAAAACCATGCCCTGTATTTGATTCATTGTAAGGAAAAAATGCCTTTCTTGCTCTTCACAATATTTATGAATAATCACATGTCCATAGTTGATTACTTCTCTTCTCTTCTGTTATCTCTTCTTAGAGAAAACACACATCATATACTGATGCTATTACCTTACCCTTTTCTGCTAATTTACCAACGGCTTAAAGCTTCTTTGTATCCGACAGAATAGCCCTACTCTTTTGCCTAATCCTTCAATCCAGCAGCTCCACAATGCATCAGTAGTTGCCCCAGTTGTAAAGCAGTGCATGTCCCTAACCCATCAGCTGAAAGCCTTTCTACAGTATGTCAAGTATATGTGCAATATTTGTTTAAATTGAAATTTAGATGATGCTCTCTTCACATGCATCAAGACATTTTATATTTCTGTGATTTGGAGTTAATGTTTTTTCCGATCCCAGACAGAAAGAGTTCTGATTATCTATGGAGGATGATCCACAATTCTGTTTCATTCATCCTGGAATAGCAAATGAGCATGTTTACTCTGTCATCTGAAAAGATGATACCCTGAAACCACACTATTGAGACTGTCACAGCTGTTAGAAGGAGGTGACTCATTTACTGACAGAAAAGACTAAAAATATAAAGCTAGGCTGAGTTTTTATTTAAACAAAACTAGCCCTGATATGAACTGCTTACTTGCTCAGACAATGGACTAAGTAATGATACCTTAACTGCTCACCTATTATGACAAGACTGCTACAACTGTGAACACCATTTTAATTATTAAAAATACTTTTTTGAATAAATTTTTCAAAAATAGATCTTTCAAAAATACATTTTTGAAAGACATTTTGCTACAGTGTTTTTTAAAAATTACTTGAAAATTTAGACCATCTCAGTCAGAAGCAGTATGAGGATTGGTCTTAGATATAACAAATGGCATTTGAGAATTGCACAATGAAGTTACTATTTAGGTATTTTTTTTCATAGAGGTTAACATCAGGAGAGGTCATTATATTATGCTATTGGCTTTCCACTATGGGCCTTCACATTTTATCCTGTTATTCTGTACTGAGGCCAATAACTTGTCTTTGGGTAAAGCATATCTTCCAGAAAGAGAATCTGTCTTGATCTGTGGACATTAAAAGATAGGGAAGTGATCATACCGTTTTATAACTTGTTCCAGTGGTTAACCACTCATGGTTAACATGTGGCTTAGTTCAGCTTCCAGCCATTAGTTCTTGTTATCCCTTTCTTTGCCTGATTAAAGAGCACTTTAGTACTCTGTGTTTTCTCCTTGTGAGAGTACTTATACTTTCACAGTTACTTCTCAATCAAGTCATCACTCAATCTTCTTTTCGATAGACTAAAAAACCAAGCTCTTAAAGTCTCTCACTGTAGGCATTTTATCCAAACTTGGATCATTTTGTGGCTCTTTTCTGCAACATCTCTAGATTTTAAAAAAACCCAACACACCAGAACTCTTCAAACTGTGGACAACAGAAATGGACAAAATATTCTCTTATCTGTCTCATTTTTGCCAAATAAAGATACAAAAATTCCAAATCCTGTTTCTCACTTTGTTTTTTGTAGGATTCCAATTGCTCTTTTTCAGAATTGTGCCTGTGTTTACCTCTCCACTATGATACTTAGAGCTTCCTCAGTCAGTGTATTCCCACACAAAGATGCCCATCCTGCTGGGCTGGCCTGGATCTTTTTCTTCCA
Organism: Gavia stellata; assembly: GCF_030936135.1. NCBI lineage: Eukaryota > Metazoa > Chordata > Aves > Gaviiformes > Gaviidae > Gavia > Gavia stellata. Next base: position 34,251,840 of record NC_082596.1, read on the forward strand.
TGCATGGTTTTGCATTTGAGTGAGTTGCAACACAGGTTGTTTTTTTTTTTATTTTTTTTCGTGATCTCATTTTACCAGCAATTCAGAGCGCAATGTATGGCTCTGTTGTCCTCATTATTATTTACTGATTCTCTAGTCTTTCTGCCACCCACAAATTTTCTAAGAATGATTTATGTTTGTGTTTTAACTCATGGGTGAAAATGTTGTCTAATGTTGATCCCTGAGGAGCCTCCTAGGATCACTTCCATTTGATGATGATTTACCACTAACTCTTTTTTGAGATGATTCATTTAACAAGTTCCGCATTCATCTGCATTATGCTTTGATGAATTTGCATTGTGTTATCAGTGATCTGAAACCAGATTTTAAAAGTATGTTAGTGACAGTGGCAGGAGTTCTAAGCATTCATTGGGACAGAATAAAACACAGGTAGTTGTCCAGATTGTAACCAATGCATTCCCCTCATCTGTCAGCTGAAAATCTTTCTATAGTATGTTAAGTCTGGAAACTCATGCACCACACATTGCACAGCATGCCTTCTTTTCCTTCTATTCCAAGTGGTACATGTGTGGACACTAGACAAGAAGAACACTAGCTCATTTTAGGATATTAGGTCCAGAGCAGATTTTTCAAATACAAATGGGGCTAGAGTAATGTGATTAATTTAGGCAGACTAAGAATTAAGATTAGATGTGACTTTCATCTATTATCTGCACATACAGAACCTTCAAATTTTAATTATTTTAATTGCTAGTCCCTACCACTAAAGAATTTGCTTGGAATAGCATAGACATTCTTAAGGCATCTTAATAAAAAAAGACTTCAAAATGCCACAAAACTTGCTGAAAGACTGGGCATTTAGAACTGACTTTGTCACGTCACCAGGGCCATCTTGTATCCTGCAACCAATGCAGAGTCACCAGCGATAAGAAACACAGAATTGCCAATTTATGGTGATGAACTTTCTGTTAGGAAGCAGAAGCTGGTTACCAGCTGCATCATCTGCTGAGATAAAAGCAGTGAATAACAGAGGCACAAACAGAGGGAAGGTGAGGTGAAAAAGAATCGTATCATTTAGCTCCCATATTTTCTACAGAAAAAAAATGTCAAAACAGGCTAGCGCAAATAGTTTCTGAGGACAGAGTTCTCATTAGTGGCCCTTTAGTGACACAGCTATTGTGGCCCTTTACAACTTATCACAGACTTAAATATATGAGTGCATTATAAAGATATACCCATTTCCATTAGAGAGTATTCCCCCAGAGAACTGAAAATAAATGTGTATTTGCTTTTCTAAATGATCTACTGACAACCAAAAAAGTACAGGAGTTTCTGTATTGGGCTTTGCCAAAAGGGTGCCTTTATCAGGAGCCTTAAAGACCTTGATAGACTGATTGAAAGACATCCTAGCAAACTGATGTAGTTATTCACTGATTTTTCCTCCAGCCCAAACTTGCCTGAAGACAGCACTGATGTGCTCAAATGGACCAGCTACTATATTCCTAGGTCCTCCTCTAACTTTCTTCCCGTTACTTAAGATTGCATATTTGTACTTTAGGACCAGTGCAAAGAATGATAAACCCTTAAAAAAATTCACACAACTTAGCTTTCATCAGATTAAGGTACCTTAGCAACTAGGGTAGTATTTTATCTGTTTTCACTGGCATTTGGTTCTCTTTATAGCATCCTTGAACTGACCCTGATAGTTGGTGTTTCTATCTTTTATCAGCCCTGAGTCTTTTGAATCACCAGGTTATTGAGTTGTGAGACCCTGCCATCTTCACATGTGTACCTAAACTTGCTTATCCTTGCCACCCAATTTGGGTCTTTAATAAAGGGCCAGGAAAGGTGCATCTAGGTCCTATCTGCTATATTATGACATCGATCCCATAGGAGACTCATGGTCAAAATCTGATAATGTTAACTTTATTTTCAGCATGAATTTATGATAACTAAGAGCAATTTGTAGTCTACTTGCTGACATGGCAACCTTTTTTTTTTTTTTTCTTCCCCCCCCCCGAGATCTTTTTCAAAATACCTATAGCGTTCTCCATCCTTTCCTATTCACTATCTGGGATTTTTCCATATAAATGACTCATCATAGAGCAGAGTGGCACTTTTGCCCTTTGCGGCATACTCCTTCAGTGCAGTAGCTATGGATCTAAGTAAAAGGCAACATGTTTCCAAGCACTTTTCTCTCTCAGGGCTCACTTGCTAAAATAGAACCCCAAGTCCACATGGTGATCATATTTTTTACCTCAGGGACTAATTTTCTTTTACCTCCTTTCCTGTGTTCCAAAGCTTCGTTGCCATTATCCTCTTGCTCCCCATGCACTAACAAAAAGATTTTAATGTATTCATTATGCAAAATCTTGTCTTTTGTGACCTTTGCCAAGAGTGTCCCCAAAGGACTGTCTGGGCTTAATAAGCTCACAAATAAACTACGATGTCAGCCAAGGGCACTACTGGCCAATTGAGCCTGCACCATTGCCCTCTCCCCAAGCCCCCACTTCACACCTGAGATACCCCGAGGTGGGATTAGGGGGGTGTTGTCTGCCCTGGAAAACTGTTAATCCTTTCCGGCAGCTCCCAGCTAGGCAAACAAACCCCTTTGTGAAGGCTGGAACAATCACACAGGCAATATTGCCTTTTGCTGCTCCTGAGATAGGCTCTGCCTTCCTTTAAGTTCCTCTTTTTCCCCTCTTCTCGGCTACATTGTTTAATGCTTTCATTCTTCTTATTTCATTTATGTTATGTCCTGTAAAAGCTTTGTCATGGGCAAGCCAGCTGGGTCATTGGAGGAAAGGCACTCTTTCATCAGATCCTTGTGTTAGTCCATTTTCCTCCTGCCCAGAGTTATTGTCTAGGTTCTGTAGGGAAAACATCCGCTCCTCCATTCAGTCGTTGATGCTGTGGCAGATTACAGCAGTTTCTGTCTGTTAAGCAGTCAGGCAAAGAAAGGAGTAAGAGGGATATAGCAGCCTCTTCACTTCATATATAAAAGATGCAGATAAAGTATATAATGTCAGAGAATGACATAGCCAGTAAAAGTCTGAATTTATTGGGGAAGAATATAAACTTTCAAAACTCTAAAAGAGATCATGCTCATAAAAGATAGATATTACAAATGTTAATGCAAATTATTAGTAAATCTGACCCCTCTACCCCACTATGACACACATTTAAAATTTATTATGGAACACATTCAGGGGAATAGCTTTAGGGAATTCATTGCTCATCTTTCTCTTTCTTCCTCCATCTCACACACTAGCAGTCTCCAGACAGCTTCTCTGAATTCTTCAGAAATACTGCCACTTTGACCTCTGTACCATAGATCCATTGACTTACTTCATTTGACTGTCTGGAGTGACAGCTAAGGTACTAGTACAACATGTTCTCACAACTTCCATGGCAGTGTACACAGCTTCTTTCCAGTTCACCTCTATATTATGATGCAGAATATCATGACACAGATTGCTAAAATAAAATATTTTTTAACTTCTGATGTTTTAATATATAGTCCAAAGAAAATGCATGAACAAACCATGGACCTTAGTTAGTAGCAGAATTCATCTTATAACACTTACATAAGTTCTGTTCCTGAGATCATGTCAAACAGGGAAGACTTACAATATAATGAAAAATTTTAGGTATCCAGCTGCCATTAGCTGCAATGAGACCTACACATATAAAAAATATTTTTTTTCCTGGGTTTTTTTTTTGGCCAAAATTTCCAGTCTGTTCCAAAATTCCCTCTGGATTTATCTCAATTTAGAGATTAAAAAAAAAAAGAACACCCGGAAATGATGACACTGCTGTTTTCAGAAATCAGTTAGTAAACTTAAGGCCATGCTTTCATAGGTGCTGAAAATTTAGACAGTAGTGTGGGTGCTTATCACTGTGAAAACCTAGCTCTTGAGCTTAAAATTGCCTTGATAATGATCTTGTACAACTCTTCCTAATGCCTCAGCAAGTTTGCAGGCGACACCAAGTTGGGTGGGAGTGTTGATCTGCTCGAGGGTAGGAAGGCTCTGCAGAGGGATCTGGACAGGCTGGATCGATGGGCCCAGGCCAATTGTATGAGGTTCAACAAGGCCAAGTGCCGGGTCCTGCACTTTGGTCACAATAACCCCATGCAATGCTACAGGCTTGGGTACGAGTGGCTGGAAAGCTCCCCCACAGAAAAGGACCTGGGGGTGTTGGTTGACAGCCGGCTGAAGATGAGCCAGCAGTGTGCCCAGGTGGCCAAGAAGGCCAACAGCATCCTGGCCTGTATCAGAAATGGTGTGGCCAGCAGGAGCAGGGAGGTGATCGTGCCCCTGTACTCGGCTCTGGTGAGGCCGCACCTCGAATACTGTGTTCAGTTTTGGGCCCCTCACTACAAGAAGGACATTGAGGTGCTGGAGTGTGTCCAGAGAAGGGCGACGAAGCTGGTGAGGGGTCTGGAGCACAAGTCTTGTGAGGAGCGGCTGAGGGAACTGGGTTTGTTCAGCCTGGAGAAGAGGAGGCTGAGGGGAGACCTCATCACTCTCTACAATTACCTGAAAGGAGGTTGCAGAGAGGTGGGTGCTGGTCTCTTCTCCCAAGTGACTAGCAACAGGACAAGAGGAAATGGCCTCAACTTGCGCCAGGGGAGGTTCAGGCTGGATATTAGGAAAAATTTCTTTACTGAGAGAGTGGTGAAACAGTGGAATAAGCTGCCCAGGGAGGTGGTGGAGTCACCCTCACTGGAGGTGTTCAAGGAACATGTGGACATGGCATTGTGGGACATGGTTTAGTGGGCATGGTGGTGTTTGGTTGATGGTTGGACTTGATGATCTTATAGGTCTTTTCCAACCTTAATGATTCTGTGATTCTGTGATAACACCAAAACACCTCCTCCAGCATTTTAAGGAAAAAAAAGAAACAAACAAAACCCTAAAACCTTTCCTCATTTTAACAGGACTTTTACCACGTCCTATTTGCAAACTTAAAGAAATATATATTCGTTAAACCTTTCCTCATTTTAACAGGACTTTTACCACGTTCTATTTGCAAACTTAAAGAAATATATATTTGTTAATCTGACAGGGTAAGGCAATATCAGGATAAAACATTTACCATATGTGGAACTGGAGTGTAGCCATTTATTCTTTTAATGTGTACTTCAGACACTCAGGCTGCACACAGTAGGTACAAATTATCTGTCCAGAAGCTCAGGAAGAAAAAAAGTACCTTTCTTTGGCATCTCTGTCTTGGGATAGGAAGAGGCCTCCAAATGCCTTAATAAAATGAAATGAAAGCAAGGAAGCTAGAAAGGCTAGAATGTTCATCAAGATCTGGGGAGAGCAAAAAAAGAAAGGAAAACAAAAGGCACCTGTCAATAAATACAATAAACACCCACCCTGTATTACTGCGGTTACTAAGTGCTAACAATGAGCCTCTGGCAGGCAGCGAGGTGTGCAGACAAAAGGCCCTTGAGAAGTTGTACTGCTGCATCCTGTATAATAGTTGAAATCTGTGAGTGTTTTTCAAGGTTAGGCACAAATAAAGCAAAATTTCTTTATTAAGGTTCCAAATTACTCATCTTCTCCTACATTTCAGTCCATTGTGGGGCTCTGAGTACTGTAACTGACCTTTGATAAACAGTCATTTCACGACAGTGATGAGACTACATAAAAACTGGCCTGCACAATATAATGCAGATTAACTGAGGGGCATTCCAGCTTTTCTTAAAAATAAGCCAGAATCACACCAGAGAATTTGCTCATAATTTAGCCAGTTGCATGTGCACATATTCTTTGTGCGTGAAATTTCTTTCCAATGAGATAATTTAAACAATGAAGAAATTCATGTATCAGGCAATTCTACAATATTTCCTTCAAAGGAGAGTCTAGTTAATGCTTTGTTACAGGTGTGAAAGAACTGATGATTCAGTCTTCATATGCTTCACTATATAATGAGGCTCAGCACTGATGTTTAAAATACAGGAAAAAAAACCTGCAAATGTGAAGTTGTTACAGGTTGTGTCATGAACAAGCTTCACCCTTCTGCGTGAAGCCAGTGAGTAAGCTGGTACTGTAAAGCTTGCACAGTTATCTAAAGCTAAAACCAAGTATCTGTTTTGATCAAGAAATCTTTCATCAATAGTTTGTCTAACCTCAGAGATCATTAAAAATATCCTTAAAATTCAAAACTAAAGAGTTAGCATACTCTGTGGCATGAAAGATCAAACTGAGTGATCGTGTCATGCTGAAGGTAGTCTGAAATATTGACAAGAGACCCCGCTGAATTAATTAGGCTATAAAGTTTCATAAGCAAAGCTGTGTTAACAGTGTGGTATTGTTTACTATTTATATGAAAAAATTATCAATATCAATTTGCACACTGATAAGAAAAGAAAGGGGAATAAGATGAAAAGATTGCCACAAGAACTAGCACTACCACTTTGTTGTGTTGCACTATCCAGTTTCTGTCATTATAGCTGCTCCCAATTTATCCTGTTCTCATTTTACAGGAAAAAATCGTAAAAGGCACTAGAGATGAAATGATCAGTATTATTGTCAAGGCATTTTAAACAAGAATGCAGAGTCCTTGGGCCAGAGCTCCAGCAGTTCAAGGCAATCTTTAATCCAGCTTTGTTTCTCTTCCCTGTGTTCTCAATTTGTGTGTCTTAATGCCCATTCGCAATGAAGTTTCTAAATTACATCACAAAAGGCAGTTGCCTTTTCAGAGGAGAAGCTGTAAAACTGAACTAGAATAATACCAGACATTATTACTGAAATGGCAAAATCCAAAAGTCCATGAAAATAAAATCTGCACTTGAGGATGCAGATAATTGATTCACCTAAACAAAATGCTGTGGTCTATAAATAGCCCTGTAAAAGGCCAAAGTACTGTTCTTGCAGAAAACAAATTTTCGAATTCCACTTTTAATCTTCAGAACTCTTGAATTGCACTTGATGAGGAACAAAACCATTTTTAAGAGCTAAATGACTTTATTTCCAGAATTTCTGAGCATTTACAGCACCTGATAGCTTCCATGGAAACTGGTGGTGCTCAGGACCACTGGAAAATCCACCCATATACACATATCTATTATTTATATTAATATATTAATTATATTATCTTTATACATAGTCATTAGTATTTCCAACTCTGTGTTTGATGTATCGGAAAAACATTTATTTTAAAGGCAATATAAAAGTACAACTATTCTGCCAATGCACATACTAACTAGAATTCTCTGGTGTGGGCTTGAACAACAATGGGCAGTACAATAAAATAAAATAAAATAAAATAAAATAAAATAAAATAAAATAAAATAAAATAAAATGTAACCAGCAGATTAGAGAAGCTTTATCGGTATCATCTTGCCATCAGGGTTTTCTCTACTGATTTCAGTGGGAGTAAACCCTAAATACAAAGTGTATAGTGATTCAACCTTTTTTTTTTTCCCCTTACTTGGGATAACAGAACAATTAAGGGACATGGAAGAAAATATTAAGGAAAATAAAAATACCACTTTAATTGCCTTAGGCCACATTAGGAAAATTGAGGAACTAGTTTGTGGATTGCCAGTGTAACTAGTATGCTGTTAATTTCTGAAGTTGCTTCCTCTGCTAAGAATAAGCCCCAGAAAACATTCATAGCAATTGCAATTTCTGAGGCATGCAGTACAATTTATTTAGTCAGTCAAATTTATGCAGTTTAACAGATTCCTTGATTCTTTTCTTGCTTTTTCATTAAGCCCTTTAAACTGGACTTCTTGTCAATAAATAAAACTATTGACGTTAAAAGGTCACATCGCTGACCTTTCACATGTTTCTCCTGCTCTGTATCTATATACACTGTATACTTTACCTCGAGAAGAGATTCTTTTATTTAAGAGAGCTTAAACTGTTCAAATTTGTAATGTACCGGGGATTTTGGAATATCTAGAGGGCTTAGTGGATAAAGAACTGACCTTTCATCTCTGAACCCAGTTCCCATCCAACCTAAGATAAGTGGAAGAGTTTTGTGTCAGCTGCCCATGTGATAAAACTAGCTTTACCTTCTATCATTCAACACAATTTGGCATGACTGGCAGTTTTTTCCTCTCAAGAGAAGCACACTGAATATGGAAAATTAATTGCTTCTGTCTCTAGAGAGGGTGGTCCTCCAGGTTAGGCTTTGAAGTTATAAATGGGAAGTGCTGGAAAGCTCGTATTATTGCTGGTTGCCAGCTCCACATCAAATGCATGGATAAACAGCGGGTCACAGTTTTAGATCAGTGATGGAAGATGATTTACAAATACAGATATGTAACCACTTACATGACTTTTCCTCACCCGAATGGAAACTATGCAATGTAGCCCAAAGTCGATGCAAGTAATTCTAAGGTCTACGCTTACTCCTATAGGTAGTAAATTTCAACACTGATCACAAGACAATATGTTTATGTATTTTCCCCAAGGGAAAAAACTTCTCCAGACTTCCGAAGAACTACAACTCCCTTATTTCCCTCTACGTAAGCCTGCACTTCACAGCAGCCGATACGCTGGTGGGAGACTGGGGGAGCCCACCTCCGCCTGCACTAGAGCTGCTTCCAAGTAAGTGGCTCCGAGAGGCCGCGCTCCCCAAAGCTGCAGAGCTACTCTCTTCTCACAAGCTGAGTGTCGCAGCCTCTGCAGAGAATGCTCGTCTACGAGCAGAGCATTAGACCCAGTAATCAAAGACAGGTCCCTAGCACGGCACAGCAGCACCCAAACCACAGTGCTGGGTATGGTGCTCTTTCACTGGGAATACTTTTTAAAAAGAAGTTTTGATTTGTTTTGATTAGAATTATGTACTACGTCTTTGTGACAAACTTTAAAAAGAAATCAACAACCTGAAATGTGAATTCGGTTCATTTTGTTACTGAAACTTGGAACCTGCAATCAGTTAACATGCACCCAGTAATTAACTGGATTTTTTCTGTCTAGTGAATGTATTAATTATCTGCAATATAACATAATGCTCCATTTTCTCTTGCAGTCCTTGGAACTAAGTTTGTTTCATCTGATACTTTTTATGACTCTTTAGTAATATAAAACCATTTTTTAAAATAGCAATAGAAAACTGCTCTGCAAGTATTTCTGGAGACAAGATATTTTTACAAACAAGAAAACCCACCTCAGTGGCATTCATTGATTAGTTTTATCTTTATGATTTATCTATACATCACATAGACGGAATTTTTCAGAAATGCCGTAAACTGCAATTTGAAACCATGTCCACCTATTACATGTCTCACGGCTCATGTTAAAAAATCAAGAGAATAAATTTCCTTTAAAGATAACGACATCTTTGGAATGTTAATAGTACAAAACTTTCAAAAGGTAAAACTATTTCTTAGCTGAACTAGCAAAGAAGCAGGTTGGCTTAGTCCATTTTGCACCTTTGTGCTAGAGAATGACTGGGTTTAAATTACAGCAGCTTCAGTCTTTGCGTTTCAATCCCTTAATCCTTAAGGAGCAGAGGTTTCAGTGCAAGACAACTTCACACAGAACATAGAAAAGATTCTGTGAGCCTACCTCAAGTATGATGATCATTTTTTCAGCTGTAATCTTTCACTTGCATCCCATAGCAAAAAAAATGTCTGAGGAAAACCAGTGTCAAATAATTAATGCATTTTCAATGAAGGGCTCTTTTCCACTACGGTTTAATACACACGCATGAAAAGCGATAAATGCTTTCATGTGAGCCACTTGCAGATATTCATACCTATGGTTTTCATCACTGTTTTACTGGTATCCCCTCACATTAGAGAGCCTTTGTGACATGCCCGAGCTCAAATGGAAAAGGAAGCTAGCCTGTGAGGTTTTACATCTGGTAGCCAACACTATTACTTAAACAAGCTACGTCAGTTTTTAAAAAAAGCTACATAGGTCGAATCAGGGCAATTATGTTCTGATCTAAGTCGCATACATTTGTCAATTATTTCCAGGTGTTTTTGGGCACACATATTTTCCTTATCTATAATTAATATTTTGCTAATAGAACTGAAGTGAAATGTCAGGGGCCTCTCCACTTGTCTTGATTTTATAAAAAAACCAGTCATGACAGTAATCATTTGGCAATGCTTAGGTTTTAAAGCATTATGCTGTTTTGTGTTACAGCTTTTATTTAAAGTATAGTTTGCAGGTAACTGCGTGCATTACATCTCTATGTCTCTCTCTCTCTCTTTGCATATATACATACAGATGTATATATCTCAAAGAGGATAGGAAAAACTTACTTGAAAATTAAACAGTAAATGGTTAGAGTGGACAATGCAATTACAGAACAATTCTGGAAACTATCATGAAAACCTTTATTTAAAATTCTACCTATTATTTTGAACCTGTTGTTATTTCTTAACTTATGGAGGGTTACAGTTGGGCATTCTGAAAACTGTATAACTCATCAGTGTATGAATAAGTATTATTTACTAATACAAAACATTCAGACTAACCTCAAAGGTCCAGAAGCCATTGTGGTTGGCACAAACAAACCATAAAAAATGTTAAAAAAAAAAAAAGCCAAGTTTTGCAAATCACAAAGACAGACATTTATGGAGAAACCAAAGTGACAAGTAGTTTTTTTTGGTGACTGTTTCCTCTGAATTATAGGGGATGCCATATGACATTAGATTCATAATTTTAGGTGAAATTTTTCTTTTTATCTTTCATAAGTTTATGCTAAGAAGTGCTGACATCTCAGAATTGCAGAACTCAGTTCACAGTCTCTTCTGTTTCAGCCGGCTAAAGTAACGCATGACACTTCTTGAAGAATGCAAAATGTATGCAGCAACACAGAGTTAAAAATTTTATTTTTGATCTTCAAACATTGTTTGACCTTAATCAATGTCTTCCAACAAGCTTAATGTGACATAGCCCTGAAACAAAAACACACAGCTCTCGGGTCCGGCTCCAGAATGAAAAAGCTGTGATTATTAGTCCTCTGTGTGATCTTTTCAGATTGCACTGATGAGATGAAGTTTAATCTCGTTTCTCTCCTCTCCAGTACCACAAACCACAGGCAGTTTAAGGCAGCCTGGAAATCTCTTACATCTGGAAGAGCAATAATTCATGGGATTTCACTTGACAGCCATGACAGGCAGCAGGGCAGCCAGAAACAACTGTCTCTTATGTTGTGCTATTTGCAAAAAGTCAGAAGAGGAGGAGCAGGCACAGGACCACATCCTTCTTTAGCATATGTTAGAGGAGGAAACCCTTTTATTTTCTGCCAGATGCTCCATGAATAGGTCCTAAATATTACATAGACAGTAGCTATCACTTCCAAACAAAATTCCTTGGTGTCTGCTAAGCTGCAAAGCATATGAAGGCCTATTGTCTGGCAAAGGGTCATGGTTAAATTTGCACAGATTTTTTTTATAGATATTTCAGATTCTATGTTTTGATTTATAGGCATTTGCACACCCTGCTGTGCATGAATATGATACCATCTTCTGAGCAGGATTATTTCATGAAATGTATATGGGATTTAGCTACAGTAACTTTTACTGGGCAGCTTAGAATGGCCAGCAAAGTACTAGAATTTACTGCAGCACAGCTTGTGCTGTCAGGCTCATGGCTGGTGTTTATGATTTCTGCAGAAGCAGAAATAAACAACTTCTCCTTAATGGCTCTCTTTATGTGTAGGCAGCAGTAGCTCTATCTGGTCTCACAACAGTAGCTGGTGCAGTGGTCTGTCCCATTTCATGTGGAACCAATGTCTGAAAATTTGCATTTCTGCTTTTCTGAGTTTTCAGTGGAAGCGACCAGGAATGAATAAATCAACTGCAAATGTCTGAATGAGTAGCATTCCATTCTACTGCTTTTTCGTGCTATAAATACATCTGGTTGAAATAGCCAGGTTTCGGAGTAAGAGCAAAATGATCAGATTTAATCTTAGTTTGTCTTAGAGTCTATACCCACACTGTAAATACTCTGATATCAACCGAGACTTACTTAAATTACTGTCTTAAGGAAGGAGGCCTGTTTTCTGAGTGTCTGTGGTCAACTAGCTTAATCGACATTTTTATAGGCATTTGCATACGTATTTAAGTAAACACTAAAAGCTGGATGAGTTACACCAGCCAGTACACAGATGAATTAAATATCAATTTCCATCATTTATATCTGCATATATATAAAAAACAAAATAGCCAGAATCTAATTGTCTAAGTAAAGCTTTTTTGATGTAACAATTGTTTTTAAAGTTCAAAAGAATGTCGACACACACTGTACGTATAAGCAGGCAGAAAATACTTTTTTTTAAAAGAAATGAGACAACTGCTCTATGCCAAAGAAAAACAATTCCTTTGCCAAACTACACATTGTTAACTTGAAATGTATTCCATGTGGAAGTAGGAAGACTGATCTGATGGAAAGGCTAGTGATTTAAACTCAGCTGGCTCTGTGCCTGTCAAATACACATTCTGGCTTCCAGTTTTACAGATAGAATTGGAAATCTTTATTTTTTTTTTTTTTTTTTATTTTTTATTTTTGAGGGAGGGGGATGGCATAGTTTTTTCTCCTTTTCTGGTGATGCAATGAATTTACCATTAAACTTGCATGTATAATCTTCCAGACTTTAAACAAAGAGGATATAATTTTGGATCACGTGTACAAATCTCATTCTGTGTTTTACAGACTTCGTTTTATATTGGACTCATTTTCCAAAGTGAATTTCCAACTGCTTTTGTATACTTATTGCATTTTTTCTAGGAAGAAATCGTATTACCCTATCTTTTCAGTATGGAAAAGTATAAAGACAAGTTTACTCTATATTCTGAGGGAAGTACAATATCTTACAGGTTACAGTATTCCAGCTTTCATACTGGCAGTATTAACTATGTTGATCAAGCCTTTAATCTTTACCCCCTCTCCTGCACATAAGGCACACAGTACTGTCTCTATACGTGGCCTAAAGGACATTGCAAACACAAAATGTTCAGATAGACATGAATGAAACAGCTACACTACACCTGGTAATATCTTAAAAAGAGGCTATCATCCCATGGTATTTTCTAAAGGATTCTCCAAACTTCATTTGTTATTCACATTAAAATTACATCCATCATCCTATTTTAGTACATATTTTCCAGCACATGCTGCATAGTAATTATGAATACAGAAGGTTCTATTCATTGTGGAGTTTTTTTACATTCTTTAGATACACTGAGCACTATGAGGTTGAATTTTGATTGCTGTACTAGATTTCTGGGCACACAAAATGCACTTAGAGCACATTTGGTCTTATTTTTAGTTTTAAAATATTCCTGAAATATCTAGCAAGTCTGGAGATACTTAAATGGCAGAATTTCACACAGAATTCAGCCAGAGCTGTTTACTGCAAATATGATTGTAGAAAGGTTCTTTTTTTTTTTCTTTTCGCTAGAATACCCACGTTTTATTTATGATTTTGGATTTTATTTCACAGCATTCCAGCTTAGTTTAGCACGATGTATTTAATAACCATGTCTACTGTCTTAATTACCCTATAAAGCAGGGTTCCATTGGCATTTGACCCTCCACAGCATTCCAGAGAAACTGCAGGACCATGATAATTACCAACTGCCTGTGAGAAAATTAAACAAAAAAGGCCTAACTTTTAAACCACCATTTTAAACGACCTATTACATCTCAGGAATAAATCATTGATGAAATAGCCTGCTTAACAGGAAAATAGCTATTCCATAGCAAAGAATTTCCCCTTGCGTGATCATGAAGAGAATATTAAGTATTCTTCAGCTCAAAAGGTTAGGTTTTATGTCTGTCCAATGCTTTTTAATGACACATTTTTGTGTAATTTTACTGTAATCAAAGCCTTTTCCTATGTAGGTTGTAGACTATGACTATTTTGTCAGTCTTAAACACTTTACTACTCAAAGAATAGAAAATCTATTTAAATATATACCAAGAAAAACAGTGTTTATAAACATTGTATCTTTCACCATTAAAAGAACCTGCATTAATGCAGCTTGATTTCCTTTTGATTAACATAGTCATTTGCTATATTTTTTTTAAAAAAAGCGCTAATCAATTTAAACTTATAATAGTACAGTGTATTAATTGGTAACACAGTTAAAAAATTTTAATAAATTTTGAAAATCTAAATCATGTCTTGATTAATTTGATCACACTGTCTTTATTCTGTATCTAATGGCAATTACTATACTTATTTCTATTACCATCCTATGCTTCATTTCTTATTGCTATACTTAACAAGAGTTCTATTTCATCTGTCTTTTTCTAAATGTCAGTTTGTATTTTTTCTAAATAATTAATCTGGACTGAACATTGACACTCACTTCCAGATCAGATCAGATCAGATCAGACCAGATCAGCACTCCACATAGATAGTATAACATTAGGACCATAATCAGAAAAAAATTAATTTATTAATTCTACAATTAAAAGCATTATTTTTCACTTTTATGTGTACAATACAAGGATATAAATCAAGGGAATATCCTTCACTTTTAAAATTCATTCCAGAACATTTTCTAAACCTCCTTAAAACTTTTCACTTGAAAGCATCTCTGTTTTCAACAGAAGCAACCAGAAGTTTAATGAACAAAGAGTTTATGGGAGAGCCAAGCCACAAATGAAACTTAAATGGTTTTAGAAAGGGAGTTTGAAAAATAATTCTGTGTTCAATCAAAAATAGCGCAACCCATCTACTTTGTGCTTTGTGGCTCAAAAGGAGCCTTGTGACATCTATCAGCATGGTTAAAGGCCTCTGGCCACAACTTTTATTTAAATTCCAGTTTAATTTATAATCCAAAGCAGAGATTAAATGCATAGCAGGCAACTGAATCCTAGTGGTATATTATAAACTTCTGGGTTTGATGATCCCAGTGCAGTTGTTCCCAGCCCAAATTTGACACTGCTATACTATTGTTCCCATACTACTGTCTACTGAAGTACCACCTGTGTAATCACTTAGACTAGAGTTGGAGTTACTATTGCAGCCTGGGAATTTCTGGAATAACATGCAGTTTAAAATCATAAGAAAATAAAAACAGCCATAATGGTTCAAACCAAAGGTCTAGCTAGTCTCATATTCTGTCTCTGACAATGTCCTGTAGCAGATGTCGGGGGAGAGGATAAGAACCAGGCAAGCATGTAATACTCTTTCCCATATTCATCCGGCTTCTAGCAGTCTGTAATTCAGAATTCTTGAATGAGAGGGTTTTTTTGTTTTTTCCCCTCAATAAATTGGAACACATGACATTTTTCAACATCCACAGTGTACAGCGATGAGTTTCCCATATTAGCTATATGTTGTATAAAGAAGTATGTCCTTTTTGTTTGTTTGAACTTGTCAGATGCTTCTTTCTCCTGGTAGCCCATATTCTTGTATGGGAAAGCACAGGGATCAATAATTCTCTATGTGCATTCTCAAGGGTGGTTAAAGATTTTGTAGACTCTTATCACTTGCTCCCTTAACTCTTCTTTTTTATTTTATTTTATTATTTTATTTTATTATTTTATTTTATTTTATTTTATTTTATTTTATTTTATTTTATAATATTTATTTATCTTCCCCATACTGCAGTGCCCTGATCTATTTGATAATTTTTAATGTGTGGAAGCATTTCCACACCTCTGATCATTTTTATTGCTCTTCTCTGTCCTTTTTTCAGTTCCACTGTATGTGTTTTAGATAGAAGAGCCAGAAATGCCTATTTCGTTGAGAGAAGCCTTGTTTCATATAGTAATTAAATGTAGTTATATACCATACTGTGCTGCAGGGATGTGTACAAGAATCCAAAATCACAGTCAGTTTAACTTGTCTGACACCAAATGCCAGTGTGGTAGGTTCAAGCCCTAGAAGAAACCAAAAGCTACAACAATAGAGTGCTTACCAAGTACTAAGTAGCTTAATCTTTTTGGAGCCTAAACTCTCACGCTGTAACTAATGCTTCCATAAGGCACTTGTCTGAGCATCTGGCACACACCAAGCCCCCGTTCATTTCTGGTACAAAGCCTTATCACAAAATCCTTCACAGCCAGTACTTCACTTTATTATCTAGAGCACCAGTTTGCTCTCCAACTCAGCTCCACAAGTATGTGGTTCATTCACATGTCAGACCCATCCCTATACCCAGATGCTGTTGCAGCAAACTGAGTCTTCATCCTTGAGGATATTCAAAAGTGGTCTGGACATGGTCCTGGGCAACCAGCTCCAGGTGGTCCTGCTCGAGCAGCAGGGTTGGACCAATGACCTCCAGAGGACCATGCCTACCTCAACCATTCTGTGATTCTATGACCTTGCCAGGCAGTTCCTGATGACCTCAGCTTCACCTAAGTTAGCTCGTCACACACAAGCTGATTTCAGGAAATATTTGTTACCAATAAAGATGAGGTAAACACCAAAGAATGAGACAGGGAAAGCCTTGATTTCCTCTTTTCTGTGATGCCTTAGTGTCAGATCATCAGGGCAGTAGTAGTGGGTAGCAGAGGTAAGGGCCAAATAAAGTATGCAGCTAAATAAAGGATGAGTTCTAGAAACTTAATTTTAATTTTGAATAGAAAAAAGAGTTGATATTTTCAAACATTTGCTTGCATGAATCTGCAAGTTGCTTGCATTTTACTGAAAATAAAAGCAAAGAAAGAACAGCAAATGAAGAAGAAACAGCAAATGGAGAAGAAATACAAACTGGTATCATCTTTGATGCTGTATGATGTATGAGGACAGAAGGCTGTCAGAATTCAAAGGTCTTGTTCTTCAGGGTGAAACATGCTCCCTTCCATCAAGCTCCAGTACTATCGTTGTGGAATAAGATGGAGTAGGGGTAGACCTATTGCTTAAAATAAATAAAACAGCACGCATACAAAAACCCAAAAGCAAGACCAAGAGAAAACCCCTACCAAGCTGTATCTAAGCACAAGAATGAAAACTGTTATTTTCATTGTAACAATATGAGGTGGTAGAATTGTTTGATGATCGTTATGAAGGGATCATATATCTCCTTACAATATCTCCATACATGGAAGAAGTCAGATGATAGCCTTCTACATGCCAAAGCCTGAAGAACTGTATAAGGGGTGAGGGGAGAGATGAGAAGTGCATTATAGAAGACTTGGGGTTATGAAGAATGGATGAAGTTTCAGCATATGTAGCATCAAGACATTGTACAGTTATGTAATATATGACAGCAGTGACAGGCATCTCTTCAGAAACAGAAGATTTAGGAGGGGGAGCAGCACAAGAGGTATTTTTAGTTGCTTTTTAAATAAAACCAAATACTATATGGAAGTGAAGATTTATAAGGACACTTGTAGGCACTAGCAGTAGTGGGAAGGCACACCACCAGCTTCTCAGAGTACTCAGGGAAACACAAATTTCACAAGTAGTCAGGATAGTAGTATGGGTATATTAAACAATATGGTAAATTTGACTAAAATGTCATAGAAAATACTTTGGTCAATCTAGCTATACTAGTAGGGAAATAATGAGGCGAGTGCAGTAATCCTTCAGCTGTAGTTGAAGCTAAAGGCTGCAGCAGTTTACTACTTATCAAGAATAATTAATATTAGCCATATATTGCATGGTCACTTATTTAGGCTTCAGGCTTACATCTTTCTTCTGCTTGATCTGAGGCAAGAACTTGAACACAGGAGCCACTTCTCAAGATTAAATGGTATAATCATTTCAGTCTTTCTTGCCATAGCTACCCCACTGTATAATTCATTTAAAATTTGCAGGTAGAGAAGGAGGGAGAATTGGAGGAAGAGACTCTATACCTTTGCACCTAGTTCACCTAGAAGGGGCATGAGTATTCCTGTGAACATAAGTATTTAAGTGTTAAATTTCTTTACATCACTTTCAACTAGAAATCTTAAATTCAGCCACTCAAAGACTGTCTTTCTGGATGACAGTCCCTGAGATTCCTGTGTCACCACAGCAGCCCCAACTGCTTTCTGCACCAGAAAACAGTCTTGCCCTCTATATCTATGTTCAAATGCTAAATAAAAATATGTTTTTATGGACATGCCTTGCAGTTCCATGATTGTTTCCTTCTTCTGAGGACAAAGAAATGTATCTGAATCATACTGGTAATGGTGCACTAAACCCGTCTGTATGGCTACCAGATTTTCAGTGCTTATCGACAGCTTTGCACTTAGGTGAAATGTGCAGTGCTATGTTATGCCCAGTCAGGTAAGTCTATACTGATAAGCAGAGAAATCACTAAAAAGGTCTATGACTATTTTACCCCATCAATCTCCTAAAACAATTCAAGCAACTGGTTCTCCAGACCCTTAGCTAATCTTTAAAAGACATCTTTCCCTTCTGTTCTTTCTTAAATGCTGTAAGTTAATTTTTATGTTATATTCTCAGAGATCTCTGTTGATCAGATGTTAGCAAGCATGCTATGCCTCCAGAAGGCATATCAGGAGGTCAAAGGGAACAAAATTCTTGTTGTCCCATGAATTTACTTGCTGATATAGTAAGACCTCTTCTTCAGTATATGACGTCTTATATGCTTGTCCACTTTCTTGCCATTTTCTTCAGCTGCTCATGCTTTTACCATTTTTAGATACTTCAATAGATTACTGTCCCCTTGGATCTCAGATTTGGGCTGGGAAGACAAAACCCAGTTAACCTTGTCTGGTTTCTCTCAATAGCCAGGTATAGGGAATACAGGTGGAGTTTCCAGTTTCTCTACTGTTTCCACAAGGTTTCTTCATAATCGGTCTAATAATTTATTTTCTTCCCCATTGTTTGTCTTCTTTAAATATTCCCTAGAAGTTTCCTTGGAACTACCCAGCCAGGCAGGATAAGATCAATGAAATAAACTCCAGAGCCACAGTTGGTATTCATAAAAATAATGCCGATGTCTCTATCATTCTCTTCGGCAACTGATGAATATTATTCATATGATTCTCCAGAGGTTCAAAGAGATAAAACTGCATTGCTGTCAAAGTTGTTTCCATTTACAAGAGCAGTTAATTTTGCATAGCACAATGTAATGGAGGAAACAGCAGTGTTGGCACCAGAGCCTATGCAGCAGGCTATATTGTATATGAGCAAGAGATGGAGGTCTTTGATAAGAGGTGATGTGGGGAGGTGGCTTTAATGCTCCAATTCATTTTCTGTGTGAGGGGGAGGGATGGTCTATTGAAAGTTTCATTTTAGGCCAGTTAACTAATACTACCCCTTACTGATTCTCCAGCCATGCTCAATTAGAAAGACTCCTTTGTCCTGACACCAGTCAGGATTACTACAATTCATCAACTTTACCCTGAAGAGTGCTTTTATACCAGCTAGACCTTTCAGCTCTAGCTGTGAAATGCCTAGTCACGAGGTTGCCAGTAGATATTTTTCCTTGTCCCTGTAAGTAGTAGGCCACTATAGGTACGTATCTAAAGGTAACTAATAATAGGCAATCTAAATATGTAGCAAGTGTTACATGTTTGGAAATTAATTTAGAGCCATTGTCAGCACACATATTCAGCCGTACCAGGAGTGTAGAAATACATCAAATAGCAAGGGAAGATTTTTTAAAAGATATTAACAACTTCAGTGCAAGGAGTCGTTGAGCTTCTCAGATGAGAAAGCTGTTATACCCCCAAAATAGCTTTACAACAGTTTGGACAAAGGCTCAAAAAAACCCTCATTGGCTTCAGAGTCAGGAACGAGCAACCACAGACAATGCAATATATCAGTTGTTGTAGCTGAAAGAAAGCCAGGCTTTGCCAGCACAGCTTGTAAACTACAGAAGGTCAAATCACAGTGATTCAAAACGTTTGCATACATTGCTATGAAAACCAAATGTTTTCCCTTTAATTTGAATGAACATGAAAATTAAACTAACAATAAAAATTGAAAAGAAAATTCTGGGGAATATCTTGACGTGCAGCAAAAAATAAGGCTTCTCTGCAACATTAATTAAAGTGTGAGTTGTAGTAGAGAGTTCTCTCATTGCAACCATTCGTAACTAGTGGTGATGTGCTAGCCTTCAGTTAGACCAATGAGTATGGTCAAGATTTCAGCTGTCTTTCATGAGTATAGTTGGGCAAACTGTTGGTCACCAATTACAACCTGGTACAGAAAAGTTGTGAACCTTTCTAAGTAGTTCACCTTTAACACTTAGTATGACTGGGTTTTTTTTCTATTGAAAGTACAGTTTAATGTCAGTAATATTTTCGCAGGTTGAATCAGCCCTGCTAGGGAAATAGCATGTAAAAAATTCCTGATTTTTAATCTTTTGATTTACCTTACGAAGGTTAAGTATAAGATTTTTTTGTACTTTTTTTTTATCGTTTTCTTTACAAAAATGTCTGATATGGATAGGAAACCAGAAATAAAAGCCCTTTCAAACTACAGAGCAAAGTACAGCCACGATATGTAGAAAATGTGTTATACCATCTAACTAAAAGTGTGGGAGCAAGAAAAAATGGTTATAGCTTTTTTATTTTCAGGAAGGGACTAAATTACATGAAGAATTGGAACAAGAAATGAATATCAATTGCAGGATAAAAAAAAATTTCCAAAATTAAAAATTGTTTTTACTGCAGTCAGTGTGGCCTTTGTATTGATTTAAATAGAAGCACAAAATATCCAACAGTGAGCACATTAGTAAATATTATAAAAAATCATAACTCTAAGCCAAATCTAACAGAAAAATAAATTAATTCTATAAGTCAAGCTCTGGACATTGTTTAAGCAATTATAGAATATATGTGGTTATTCTGTTTAGTAAGCTTCTTTTGGACCTATTGTTTCTACTCACGGCAGATGATACAACCAGCAAAGTTATTTAAGAAAAAGGCGGGACTGAACAGAAAAATGGGTACTGGCAAGAGCAGTGAAACTGGGGAAGGAAGATCCTGGGACACTTGGCTTCTGCTGCTCACTGTAGGCTGATTAGTATTCAATGACTATGTTGATGACAGTCCCAATCCTGTAAGCTTAAATCCCACCTTTCTAGCAAGGAATGATCAAAATGTTTTCCATGTCTTTGGCAAATTTTGTATTTCAGTGGACAAATGGGTTAATATTTTTGATGGATTCTGATATACAAAAAACCAGTCCCTTTATTTCTTGGAAATGTAAGGGGAAATTATTGAAATCACAACACTTTTCACCTCCATTTCGAATTTTGTTTGGAACCAAAATTATCTACACAGCTTAAGCAAAAAATTAAAGTATGCACCTCACTTTTCAAGCATCTCTGCTTTTCACTGCAAGCTCTCTCCCCTGCCATATTTTTGTGACAACTCATTCAGAGTGGCTTTCCTCCGAGTTGAAGGTGGAGGAAAGTCAGAATTAGGTCACAGACATACAGACTCACACATGTATCTATACAAAAGTCTCTGTACTTATGGAAAGTTTGGGACAAATTCAATCTCAGGTGTCAGTGAGTCAATTAACCTTCAAATCCTGTATTTCTTAGGCATTCAGGTGGTAGTATGTATTGCCTCTTACATACTGCATTAGTAACAAAGACATACCATTCTTATCTGATACTCTATATGTCTGTTCTGCCTCAAAAATAACAATTTAAAATAATTAAAAAAAAAGATAGAAATTCAATTACCCTACATGGCATATATTTTAGAGAGAAAACTGTTCATTTGATGTGTTTTATTTAATTTACTTTAACAACAAACCAAGATCCTAGGGAAAGCCTGAATTTTGCACATAGCGCTCTGGAAACGTGAATGTTTCTAATGTACTAGATATGATTTCTGAACTGAAGAGAATTTTCTGAGTGTCATTACTGTTTCTGCCTTCTCAGCAATCACAGAAGCTCACATCTATCATTTCCTTTGTTCTTTGAGAGACAGACTTCTTCCAAGGAGGAAAAAAAAAAAGAAAGAATGGAAAAGCACTGGAAATATTTACTGTGATGCAATGGGAAGAAAAAAAAAAGTAAAGATGCAGTCAAAACACTCCCTGACTTGATTTAAAACTAATTTAGAGTTTAAATATATATTGGTTGTTACACTATATATACATATATATGTATTATACTGAAGATATTAATAATTTATATATTTAAGCTACCCATTATGTTCAAATAATTGTATAATATAATTTATTCTATGTTATTGTTCTTATCTATCATTTCAAAATCTATGTACTTTTAAATTAATAGATGGATTAAGTATTTGAGATGATAGCAAAATCCTCTTCTGTGTTTTCATTTACACTCATCCATTTCTACAGTTATTCAAATTAACCATCTTAACTGGAATATATATTAGGTTTTTTGCAGACCCTTTTAGTGAAGCTTTTAGTGTATTACTGTTTTTTTTATCAGATTTTCTTTGGCATTAGCCAAATGTGTTTAACATGCCATATCACCTTGGATGTATGCAAAAGGGATCCACATTCTTCAAAAGAGATAATCAATTACAAATCTAGGGTTAAAAATGTTATCCTAACTGAAAATTTTGTAATGAACTGGCAGCAGGGAAAAATGCTCTCTGTATTTTTATTCTTTTAATGTGTTTGCCAGCATTTGGGACAGTCAGCTGCACAGTTTTCTTGCACTTGTTGCATGTTGATGCCATTCTTGTGTACCACCCTGCAGTGAAGCAGGTAGCTCACATGCACATGGTCTTTCTCAGCCCAAACTTAGCGTTTCAGCAGATAAAGTATCCTGGTGTATGAATTTGAGACAAAAAGGGGTTTCATTTTCCTGGGACATTTTCAGTGGGATTGAATAGCATCCTGGGAACTCTCAACCCATTTCTTCACTTTCTAGATGACTGTGTATTCTCCTTCTTCCCACATATGGTTTACTTATTCAGCTAGGTGATGCACAGTAATAAACAGAGCCTACCCTTGGCCACTGGTTGCGCTGAGGGTTCTGTTCACCCTGGGATTTCAGGCCTGCTGACCCTTAACTCCTGAGCAAAACAAGAGATGGAGACTGTTTTAGTCTTCCTAAATCCCTGCAGCGTGAAAGGATTAGGCAAAATAAAGCACTACACTGAGTACAACTCTAGGAAGTTGTTTCTTCAGAATCATATTAAAATAATTCAGAAATATTCTCAAAAAGGCAATGAGTGGCTTCATTTTACAACTTATTTAACTGCTGCTCAAAAGATGAAGGAAGGTAAGTACCAAATTGTTTCTGCAAAAGTATATCCCATAATATTAATAATGTAAAGATATGATCTTATTAATGCAACTCTTCTATCTATGCTTTAACAAGTTTTAAGAAGTATTCTATAAAATGAGAGCAGATCCATCCTGAATTTTTTCCTAAAATCTTTCTGTATTTTAGGAAGTAATCCACCCCTGTTCCCTCGGTGTCAGTGCCAGCTGCTAAATATGCCTTTTCCTTTTTTTAATACTAAGTATCTCCAGGTTGTTCTTAAAAATATAGTTCTCCTTGTCCCACAGATGCATGCTTCATTGACATTTCCTGTCACAGCTGACCACAAATCATTCCTAAAATTATTCTTCCTCAGACTTTTTTCCAGGCTAAATCTCTACTGTGACACAGGTGAGAAACCACAGCTACTGGGTATATGCTGAAGTCAGTTACCTCAGTTTTTTTGCAAATACTAATAAGGTACAGGAATGAAGGTGGCTTTCCATCTTCCCCCATAAAAACCATAATTTCTAAAAAGTCATCAATGAAGAACTTCTTCAAACACATTCCCCCCTCTTTTCAGTTCCTCGTGATCATCTCTTCTGTATGAAAAAAAAGGTAACGTTAGCACTGAGATGAAGTGGATCAGTTCTGAGTTGTGATAAACCTGTGTGCTGCTGTCTGAATTGATACAGTTCAGCCCTATGAATCTTTAAGAGATGCACTGAGGCTAGAATGAGATCATCTACCTGAAATTATCTATCTCGAGAATCAATGACTGCAAAAAGCAGGTGAGAATCTTCATGAATACTTGCTTCAGAAAAAGGAAGTATGGTGAGCAGGACTGAAAGAACAAGCCATGGCTTTTCAATGTGATATATAGATCCATTACAACCTACAAGAACAGCCACTGGTAGCAGCAAAAAACCTGGCAGATTTAAGTAACTGGGCTGCACTAGCAACAACGTTTTCAACCAAGCAAAGGAGTTGTCTAGCAAACTAGCCCTTGGCTTTCTGCTTTTGTTCTCTGTCCTTTTCAGCATCTCCTTCCTTGCATTTGCTGCTAAGCCAGAACGTGGCCCTTCCTTCTTTACAACTCACCTGTCATTTGTACAGTTTTGTGATGGACCAGATAACCCACCATGCAGCTAAGCACTGATCCTTTATCTCACACATTTAGTTTTAACGGTGTTACCCCCAGTTTTCCGTTGTCTGGTTCAGCACAAAAGGTGAAACGAGTCTGCTTCTCTGAACAATGTAAACGGGCAATGATCAGTTATTTGAAAATTGGTATTTTATTACCTTCTACATCACTCTCACCCTGAAAGCCCAGCCCTCTGTCTGGGGTCACTTCACCATTTGCATTGCATAAGGCCCCGTTTTGAATTCAGTGCAAAGCTGTGCCGCTTGTATACATACAGTTTTTCATCCTATTCACTGCTGGCTGCTTCTTACAACTTTCAGTGCGCTAAAAGAACATTTAGAAGGACATGAAGTCAGTGTGTTTTCTGACCCATATAAGACAGGACTAGATGTTTACAGTGCTCTTTTAGGATGAATACATGGGGCAGAGCCCTTCGTCAGTCTTCTGGGGCCAGGCATTATGTTTTATATACTATTTGGTTTCTAGCCCCCTATTTGTGCTCGGAACCCCATCGTGATCTGGGTGCAGTACAAAGGAAGATTTAGTCTTTTCCTACTCCTCTGTTCCCCAGCTCCCACGCTTCCTCTTCTCCTTAGCCGCCAGGCAATGAAAATGCTTTGGCAGGGTACTTTAAATATATTATTGCTTCTGGGCTTTTTGCTGATTGGAAGGTGTTGTACAGTAAAAAGGTGCAGAGATGTTTGTGTGATAAATGGGAAGATACAGACTGGGATGCTTGGCAGGGCAGAAAAAATACTGTCGTGCATGCAAGATGGAAGTGAAAGGAAGGGAGGGAGACGAGCTGTTTAAGTGAGTGGCAGACACCTACAAAGCTAATCCAAATAGAAAGCCTCAGAGAAGAGGGGGACTAAAGGGAGGTACCCCTCCAGTCTGCACCATCGCAGAAGGATCAAGGAGAATAGCAGTCCTTGCTCAGGCGGTACAAGCCTCTGCCACAGATTCCCTCCCGAGTGGAAGCAGGCCTGGGAGGGAACCGGGTCACCTCGCTGTCCCCTCTGCCCTGCACAGCAGATCTGGCTGGGGGTAGGCAGGAGCAACATGCTGCAGCCTCAAAGGCTGGAGCAGCCAATGCACTTCTCCACATGCTGCTGCAGAGCTTCAGGAGCCACTGTGCCTGCCTGAGGCACCATGCCTCCTGGAGCTCCTGCTGAGCAGCACAGCTCGGCATCCCAGTGCAAGCCTGCGAATATGATATATGACCCAGCCCTGAGTCGAGGGAAGGAGGCTGGTTGCTACATTATTATGCATCCTCCTTAAGACTCCAGGGGAGGCACTGTGTTCAGTTGTACTTCTACTGGATGAAAACTGAAAATATCTGTAAATGATTAAAATGGTAGGAGAGAAACAATCATAAATATTCATCATCTATCACTACCGATTTATTTTCCTAATGCTGTTGTTACTCACAGGACCAGATCTGTCTTGTTTTGGCTTCAGTAGCACATGTACAGCACACTGGAATTTAGCAATAATTATGTTTACATAAATTTAAAACATCACACAGTTAAATTAAGGGGAATTATAGGTATGACCTTTGTGACATGCTGTCAGATTTTTTACATCTTCTCCCAACTGTAATAAACTAATGCACATGGTATTTAGAAGGTTCTGTACTTTTCAAACACACCTTTACAAGTAGCACTAAGTGAATATGATGCTTTAAGAATTAACGTAACAGCTTGACCCGTTCCTGAAATTCCAAGCACTGCCTAATTATTATTTGAATGTTATTTCAGCAAGATAGGTCTTTATTTTTCTTTGCAAACGAAAGGAGCTGCATTTATCACTCTCGTATATCCAGCGTGATTTCAGCTTAAATTATTTTACTGGAACACGCAGAGCTCTACTTAAGAGTGAGATGAATAGAGATAACTTGATGTACACAAAATTAAGAAAAAAAAAAGTGTAACATGCCAACAGGCCTTGAACAAGTCTATGGTTCATCTGATATTACTGCTTTCTTTAAAAATCTCCTTTGGTTTGCAGTCAAATCCCCTTTTCAAGTCTGTTTTGATGTGATATTTTGCAGAGAAATGATTCATCATACAACTTATACTGCAATAAGTAGGAAACAGTTGCAGTTTTTCATACAATGAAACAAACACTGTACTTTTATTTCCCAAACTAGATGAGTTTTCTAAAACAGGATTTTTTTTTTAATAGTTATGTGGCTCAGATCCAGCAGGCAAACCTGTTTTACTGATGGGGTCTCTACATATCCAGTGTTTCTGTCATCAGCCTGACCTTGCAGCTTTCTACAGTACCATTATACCCTGGGTGCTGGCTTATTTTCATACAGCAGCCCCCAACTACTTGATCCCACTTCATCTACTTCACGGACACAGACATTTGTTGGGCTTATTAGCTCAGCAGGAGCCTTATCATATTTTGTATCTGAGGCTGTTGGAGATGTCAAGAGATGGAAATGCTGTGTAGCTTTTTATCCTCCCTTCTTGCACTTTCTCTGAGAGCCCAACAGTGCATTTGGATTCAATGCTCTCCTGCCACTAGCTGCTGAGATCTCTTTAAATATGTCTAGCTTTGCCATCTGTACCAATAACACTGCAAAGGCTTAGCCATGATTAGGCTGTCAAGATTTATTAAGTTAAAAAGTATCAAAGTTTCTTGCTGCAACCCCAGACCTTTTAAGAGTCCACCTTCTTTAGAAACCCTTCCCCCTCCTGACTAACACTACAGTCAATGTGCTTCGCTTGACCTTGACCAACATATGCACCCGGGGAACACTAATGAATTTGGGCCAATTCATCTTGGAACTCCAAATTTAATCAAGCTGACATGCCAGGGAAACCAGGCTGTAATTAACTCCTAGCATTTTAGGTAATCTGTAAATTTCATAAACTTAGCTCAACCTGTTTTTGTGGTATTAAGCATTTTTTTGTGGATTTGTTTAACAGACTACAATTGTTAAAATAATATGATAATAACAATTAAAAAGTAAGCGTTTTCTCATAGTATTAAATCCCTTTAAAAAGTACTATTTGTCCAGGAGAATAGGATCCCACCAAACAATGTATGCATAGCAGCCTGCCTAGTAAAACCAAGTGAATCCAGTGTTATCATTTCTTTTTGAAAATGTGTCATGCACTCATTTCATGATGTGTGTGTTATGAAAATGTACAATGAGTCAAAATAAAAAAAAATAAAATCCCCTGCTCAGTGTTATCTTTCAATTGGTTTAATTTTGATGAAGAAGAGATAGGAACATTAAAAACTAGCCCATAGGGCTCCTGTTTTGTTCTGCTTCATTTTATTATTATTTGTATAATAGTAGAACTCAGAGGTCCCAGTCAGGATCAAGGTCGCACTGTGTGAAGTGGTGTATGAATGCAAGGTTCTAGCTCTGAGGGAAAAAAAGGAAGTACAGTAAAATCTTGATTAAAATTTAAAAAAAAAAAAAAAGAAAAACCAACCCCACCACCCTAAACTAGACTGCTCTTAGACTGCTACTCAAATCTCCAGGCTGAAGTAGTTCCTCTGACTATTTTTTTTCTTCTTTTTATATCTGCATGGAACATCAACAGCATGTCTAAGCCCTAGCGTCTCCACAGTGGTCCTGGTAGGCAGGAGATTCTGGGTGGCAATGAATAGAAGCGAAGAGCAAAGTCAGAGCTCAAGCAATCAAATTATTATAAACATAGAAAAGAAAAAAATCCCAACTATTAGAGAGTGAAACCATGGCTACTTTTACAGCATAAGATCTCAACAATTATAAACCTTTGATATTTTGTATGTAGGAGTTAATAAATGTATTAGAAGTAGGACCATGCCACAGATTGAAACATATACATACATATATACATATAGTACTGTATACATCTATTTACTGCAGACCTTGTTAAGGGAAAGCAGTCAAATAACACCAGATATTGCTTCAATCAAATAAATGTTATTTATTTAACAGCAGAGGCAGAGAAGAGCCAGAGCCATTAATTTAAGCTAACTTCTTAAATACAGGTTTTGTAAAAACCCTACATTTTGGAGTTCTGCTCTGTTGTTTTGCAACCCAAAAATTAAGGGATGAAGTTTTTTAAGGCAGATAGCAGTACAAAGAACCAGAGTGAACAAAAAGTTCACCCAGTCCTGTTGATCTTTGTACTCTTCCTTTTCAAAGAGAAGGATGAACAGTATTTTATTGATAACTAATTATTGATAACAAATTCTGCAATTTTGCAGTGTGCACACATTTAAATAAACAGATATACAAATAAACATACAGAGAGTGACAAAAGGAAGCATGTGCCTTAAATTTTCCACACTGATTCTGGTGGCTGTAGCTAGAAAGGAGGAACAAGGTCTGAGCTCAAACATACTGTGCAAACACACACACACACTGTATTTACACACCCAACAATCATATGCAACAACATATGTATATATTCTATGGGGTGAGATTTTTGACTCTGTTCCAAATGGTTTATGCCACTTTAGATGGACAAATCAGTTATGCCATGTCTTTCATGAAAATTTTCCTCATAGAGAAGAAACCACAGTGTAATATGATCGTAGAAGTTCCTTTACCATCCTCAGTCTTGTGGTCAGTACAGACTTTGGTTTCTAAATGCACTGGACCAAGGGGAATAAAAGCAATTCAAGGCTTCCTTCCTTCACCAGGCTGGAAAAGCTAGGCATAAATTGCTTGTTCTCTTTGTTGGTATGTGACTGTACACATGCATGCATCTCCATCATAAAAACAAATATGTATTTTTGCATTTTTGTCCAAATTCAGAAAGCTGAAAAATGAATCTTACCTGCCTTCAGTCTATATAAAAAATCTATGCAGACCTATTCCTCAATGTGTGGAGTACCCAGGACTTTATTTTGAAAAATGCATAAACACAATTCAAATACTCAATAAAAAAAGGTGGAGTCTACATAGACATGGCCAATAATGTGCTGTATACTTTAAGAGATGCAAAAAATGTCTTCACATATGCTGTTATGATTTATGAAGCAAATTCCTGACCCTAATAGCTAGTAAAAGCTAGCAAAGTGCAACTAGCTACTTTAATGACCGGAAACATAATTGCTGGTTCACAGAAAGTAATCCCAACCATCATAATGTACAATAGATCTTTGAAGACACTAAACACTTGACGAGAGTGATCTCACCTGATATCAAATACTCTTTAAAATCCTTTTCTTGACTGGTCAATGAGAATGTTGTGGTGCAAAGATATGACTTATATCAACCTATTGGAGCCCTCATAATCAGGCTACATGCAGGAATAGACAATGCAGACTGCTTGGGTGGTGGTGATGAGTGGCCTCCAGTGATATGGTTAAATAATACTCAAGGTGTTGTAGAACTATTTTCAAGGAGATCTCCATGAATTGTGAGATAGCTGTCCGTCTAGAGGTTATCTATATGAAGTCCTGCAAGGCTTTATCTCACCCCTCCTTTTCAGAAACAACTGGATCTGTGGAGATAATTGCAATACCACAATTTTGCTGAACTTTCACCAGCTCCACTACCTCCATCTTAGTCTCTACAATCAATGTTATCACACAAGAGGGAACATAAAATTATGAAAAAAAAGTTTAAATGGATGCAAGGACCTGAGTAGCTAAAAGGCCACTGATAGCTGAACAAGACACTTAAAATTTTTAAAGCAATCTCCTAAAGAGAAAAGTAAGTTAATGCAAAACACTGAAAGCAGCAATGAGTAATGTTGACTGTACCTTCAACAGAGGATATCCCCCCACTAGCTGATAATGGAGAACAATCTTGAGGCTGTATTAGATTCACTGATAGTCCTGACTACAGAGATAATTGTGGTAAGAAATGGTTGTACTTCCACTTTCCCAGGAGACTGTGCCCATTCCTGTCAAAGGAAGATCTGGAAACTGTGATTCATGCTTTTATCATCTCCGTGTTGCTAACTAGGGCTAAGGGCTCCACAGAAGTTTCATCTTGTGCAACACTCAGCAGCCCACCTCTTAAGCAGGAAAACCTGCCAAGAGATCATAATGGAAATCTGCACACTCTAATGGATTTCTGCATTCATTATCCAGATACAAATCAACTTCCTGGTCCTTATATTTAAGAACTTAACATTTTAGATACTGGCTTCTATCCAAGATCCACCAATGCAACTGTGCTTATTGAAAATGCTAAAGTGTATGGAATCCATGTTCAAATGCTCAAAAGTGTTTCCTGTATTAGGTTCCTGACTCTGGAAGGAAAATTTAACATACTTCAAGATGTAATGCAAATCACATCTTCTCACAAGCAAATCTTCCCATAATAGTGGAGCTTCAGGAGGAGTGACAAGGAGTGAAGGAAAAAAAAAGAAAAAGTAAAGTGGGAAGAAAAAAAGAAAAAAAAAAGTATATGCCTCCAAAACCTGTTAAACTTAGCATAGTTATGAGTAGAATCTTTCTGTAGACTTCCATAATTTACTTTGAGCATTAGAGTTATGGACATATTACATGTATTGATGCAAATAGTGACACCAAAAATTTCTGCCCAAGAAGCTTACAGTCTGAGGGTCCTTGTATGATATGCTAAGCAGGTGCAAAAGGAAAGAGATCGATGAGTTGGGATGAAGATAAAACTTATACAACTGCAAGGAAAATAGGGCATCACTTATTTGTGCACCACTACACCCACATACTCAACTCCTTTTTTGGCTACTGAAAGCTGATTTACCAAATGTTTAATTCTTTAAAGTAAACAAGGAAAAAAGTGGAAGAAGAATGAGGAAAAGAGAGCAGAATATCAACGAACAGGAATTAGAATCTTAATTTTAGTGGGTTTACATGTATTTTGTTGCAGCATTAAGTTGCATATATTTTGAGCATGGCTAGGAGCTATCTGATCACAGGATCTACATTTTACCTGGTTCTAAGAATGTGCTGTGCATATCTGCTACTGCAGTTAAAGCTTTGGTGTTTTTGGTAATATTTAGAGGAAAATGTACATCAAAATAAACACACATTCCTAGGTCTAAATGCAAGCATAAATAATTACAATGAATCAAAATTATTTTATTGTATTTTGTATTTTTCAAGTTAATATATTTTCCAAGCACGCAGAAGCAAAGTTCTAGTGTTTAGAAAAAAGGGAGGATGCATCAAGATCCAAAATCACTGCTTTTTCTTCAGGATCAATGTTCCCCCAGTTTAAGCTTTTATTGCTCTAAACTGCTTATGTGCAAAGTAAAGAATTTTGAAACTGAGGACACGGAAAATATTGATTCTGTTGTATTGTAACAGTATGGTAGGCTTGTCGACTGGCTGGTTTCCAGCCCGTCTGGCTAGTTTTATTCTAGCTCATCCCAGCTCTGTCAGACCTACTAAACATGGACACATTCATCAGTGCATGAGCAGCAGGCACTAGTCTGAAGTGGTCATTAAAAATATGCTGTGGTGGAATCTCTACACAAACTAGCAGGCGCTTTCTGTCCCATCAGGGGATGTGGCTTTCTCCATGCTACTCTACATCTGAGTTTCACAAACGCAGAGGCTCAGGGATGAGGCTCCAGGGGAATCATAAAACATTTGCTAGTCTGTCATTACCACCAACCTGATTGTTAGTGGGGTGGGGTGCTCCATCTACTTTCTGGCACTAGCCCCAAGACTGCTGACAGATTTATGTGAAGCAGAACACATACACACTTCTAGCTTCTGCCCAACACAGTGAAGGTCTTCATTTTTTTCCTACAGCTGGACAACCCCAAAGTGCAGCTAATACTGTCCCAATAAGCGACTCCAATATTGTAAAGTTGAGGATAGGTAAAATGGATAAACATTCTTGGAAATTCATCCATATACTATTACAATTTATTTCTGTAGTGCAAACAGTAGGCTAAGCTATTAAGGCAGGAAGGAAGCCAGAGTATTTTCCTATAAGACCATATAACCTAAGCAGCATACAAAGAACCCGGTCTTGGGAGATGCTGAGCTCATACATACTTCGGTGATAGGTACTATATAAAAGCCTAGGTTAGATTCCTAGAGCATCCTAAATTTACCTTGAGGAGGTGAGAGAAGGTTAGTGTAGGATCATGTTTGATGCAAGGGATAAGACAAAGCCAAACTGTTAAGACGTGTAAGAGTTCAGAGCAGCAAATTTAAGAATATAATTTTGTGGAGTTTTTTTTAGAGAGTACAGGATGCTGTTGCTGAAAGGAGGAGTAGAGAGTCCTAAATTTCATCAGTTGGGTGTAAGCCAGCAAGACTGACACCCCCGGTACATTTTCAGGATTTTTCTTGCTTTTGATTGCTGTTTAAGAATCACTGCTCCTACGGTATCGTGCTAACTCCACTGAGTTTGGGATTAGCTAGGGTGATAGCTGGGGAGATAGTCTCAGGCTTATGTATAAAGGAATGTCTTTCAGGTCCTGCTTTAGGTTTTGCCACCATTTGGCTGGGGTTGTCTAGATGGAGAAGATAGATACTAGTAAGTGTTAATGTGAATTTATAACACTGGCTACACTGCACAGGGACAATCTTTAGTAGAAAGTGGAGTGGGTAGCATTAAACAATACATACTAGGAATATCCATACAAAAAAGTACTTCTTTAGACAGGATGAAGACAGAGTACTTTCCTTAAAGAACTTATTGACTAAACAGCATATAAACAAAGAGCCCGGTCCTGTGAGATGCTGTAGTTAGTGCTTTGTTTAATTCACACCCTTGCTTACTTAGTACTAACTTCTTGTATAGACGAACAGAATTTAAGCCTTGCAAAACTGTGCGTGGTTAAAGTGATCTCATATATCCTTTCCGATGGGACATCTTGCAGGTAGTGTCATCAGTAGCCAAACTGTGAGGCTTTGGAGAGTTCCCTCTTACATCGCTGCTGCTTACGGGCGGAACAGTAACTCCCACAGCCACATCTGATAAACTTTCACTGAGTGTGCTAGTGGTTCTGCAGATAGGAATGGCAATGGGGAGACTGGGAGACAGGAATCATGGAAATATATTTTGCTCATGGCACCTCCTCACTGCCTAAGAGTCCTTCCAGGTGTTAAGCGCTTCCTTAACTGTTGGGTGCTGCCCTCCTCAGAGCACCAGCTAGCCTTCTTGGCTCCTACCATTAGGCATTATTTCTTGACATTTTTCTGTGGGTGCAGCAGCAGCTCGAAATGCTCAGGCACGTCAGAGAGAATGCTTCCCTTGCCTCTTCCAGAGCTGCTGGGCCTCATAAGACGGCACAAACTGCAATGTCATTTAAAGGCTTAGAAAAATCTGCCTAGCCCATAAAACATTACCAGCTCAGAATTTCCTAGGTGTATCCAGTACAAGCAGTTCAAAATTTATATTTCATAATTCACCAAACACATGAGCAATTTCTGGAATTGAACAGTTCTGTTCACTCCTTTACTCTTTATAAATTTATGAGTGGGTTTGTGGCCTGTCACTAATAGGTGTCTAAATTAATAAGTCGGTGTGTATTGCAACACTCTCTAGGGCAAGCTTCCTTCAGGTTTAGAGTCTAGCGACCTGCCTTCTGTCATACTGTGGATTCACCCTTAGCAACGGGCTGAATTTTCAGCCTGCCTTTCTTTCTGTGGTAGTTTACAGTAAGTCAGCTTCTCATTCCATAATATCAGTTACTATCAAATGCGGAAAAAATGATAATCACTGTCTTCTAGCACTGAACAAGAAGATTAATCTCGTCTTTTAATGGAACTCTGGAAACATTGGAAGAGAGAATGGAGCTTTCTTGCTTTACAGAGTCTTTCCAAGGAGCGTGAAGACACCACCGTTTCATTACGAACAGGCTGTGGTTGAAGTCTGTAGACTCCATAGCTGCCCAGTGCTGAATGAGGAGTCTTGGACGTCCATGTGTGTGTACAGAGCTGTGTACTTGCTCACCACCTCCAATACAGCCAACTTAACAATACACCAGCAGAAGGATAGGAGGTTGCATTCGCTGTGCCACAGCTGGCTCCATAGGATAGCACTGTGGCTGCCCAGAGATTGCAGATTTTCTAGGCACAAGAGGCAGGCGGTGTAGCCTACACAAAGAGGCTAGCCCAGGCTAGTTTTTATACTATTCTCATCTCTTCCTGCCCACCCAAGACATTTCTATAAGCCTGTGGTCAAAGAAATGCCTAATCTCGCTATGATAACAAGCAACAAAAGAATTACGATTATATTGCTGGCTCATTGTGTAAATGTGCTTTTCACCTCCTAAAGAGCTTTGTGATCCCTGTCTGCAAACAGGTAAGTTTCCCACCCCTCATACCCCCACATGCACCGAGCTGATCTGTGAAATGGTGTGAGGTGGTGCACATTTGTCTTATCTGCACTGGAAGACTTATGTATTGTGGGTTTAACTGGGCCTATGGAGAGAACAGCATGTGACTAGATATAGTCACAAAAGTATATCTGGCTATTAGTTATTTAAAAATGGTCAAAAAGATAAAAAATCAATTTGGGGGAGGATGATTGTGGACAGAAATAATGGAGTAAGCACTGCAATACACCCATCTTCTCTGCATTTAACTGTTCAGTCACCATATCTCTAGAAGGAAAGCACAATTTAAACGAGACCTTCAGCTGGCATAAATCAGGAAGCATCTCTGAAATCAGTGGTTTCAAATGTGTGCATCGGCTAAGTACCGTGTTGCAGAGTTTTCATCATTTCTTGAAGACCAAATGAGTATGATCGCTACGTATTTTTCAAGGATTATTTAGTAGGCAAAGGCTGGCTCTCTAGCCTTTGGTTCTAGCAGGAACCTATTACAGAGGGAGTGCATTCATATATAGCAGAAAAGTGCCTGCAGTTCTGATTAAATAAAAAGAAAGCCACAAAATCATGGAAAATAATATTTCTGTAAAGCATAAAAGTAAGCCCAAGCTTTTTAACAATTTCTATAGGCATTCTATAAAACAGAACAACTATATATGTGAGAGAGAGAGAAAGAGAGAGAGACAGAGACAGAGGGAGGGAAACGCAGACAGAGAGATAGAAAGGGAGAAAAATGTTTAAAATGCATGCTGCAAAAAAATATTTTGGACAGGAGTAAAAATAAAAATCAGAGTTTAAATTAAACTGCCACACAGTCTCTATACGTGATCCACTCATTATATATTTATTGTTTCTTGACTATTGAAAAATGATCATCACCGCTACTTGCACCTGACTTTCAAAAAAAAAAAAAAGAAAAAAGAATACATGTTACCTTTTGCATTATCTCAATAGGCTAGGTTATATACTGTACATAGTTAAACACAGAACGATGAAACATTCATATAGGTTGCTCTCATTTCCCAGCTTCTCGTTTTTACACTGAGCAGTTAGGTGTGCCAGAATCCTTTTCTCCTTTGGCAAGAGGGCAAGCAAGCAGTCATTTCAGAAACTGGTGACAGTGCCACCTATGAGTCAGCGTGATGTATTTAATGCTCCATTTGTTAGAGGCTAAGTACATTACCCCTACAGTGCCCTAACCTCTAATGGCTCGGTGCCAAGGAGCCCAAGTCTGGTCCTGAACCTGAATTACTACTCCACATTTTACCGCAGTGTCAGTTGTCTCTAATACATACATTAGATCTAGGCATCACAGTGCATCATTTTAGCATTAGAGTCTGGTATTATGAAATGTATCTTTTTCAGAATATTTCTCATTTCCCTGTAATGCATCAAAAATGGGAATGAAAAATTAGGCATGAATTTGAAGTGCAAAAGATTTTATGTTTTCATCATTTTGTACTAAAGCTGGAGTAAAAATATAGGTGTTTGTAATATGGTGCACACATCTGACATATAGCTCTTGATGTTCAGGGTTAAATTTAAATCTACATTGCCTGGTTACCAATCTCCGCAGTTGCACCCAGGCAGGACTAGGAAAGATTGATGATTGTGATTGTGAGATTAATCCTGTAATGTTTACAAGACTCCTGAGCTGAAACCTGGTTGGTCATATCATGCTATCCAGAGAAGGCCGCTTGGCTTGCCAGGGTAATTTCTTCTGATGCAGTAAATAACTAGGCATAATGAAAATACTCTGATGTATTCTACTGCCTGATTGATGCTCTGCATGCGATACGGCAAAGCAGTGCACTTCCTATCACAAATTTACATATACAAACCAGCAGAAGAAGCATGATAATGTCAGCATCCTCCAGAAGCCCTAGGATGCTACACAATTTTATAGCAGTTATGAATTACTGTTGACCTTTCTGGCCTCTTATACCAGTATGCTAGACTCAAGCATATTGAAAGTCATCAGTCTGAAGCAGTCATTCTTTACATAATTATGGCTATTTGTGTGTGGGAGGATAGTGTTTCTTTTATTGTTAAAAATTAGCACTAAAGAATATCACTGCTGTGATTCAATGGCCAATCTGTTTTAAGCATATATTTTAATAGAAACAGAGAAAAGGATGATTTTAATTTTGCAAACTATTTTCATAATCCAAACAATACCAAAACATAGACTTTTACAATTCTGTACTTAATGAAAGAGCATAGCTGGTGTCCTGGTTTCAACAGATTTTTTTTTTCTTTTTTAAAGCAGGCCAAAAGGTCTTAGCACTTAGCACTATCATTTAAACTAAATTTCTTGTTGGATTTGCAAGTCTAAAATTAACAGGAAATATTCAGTAGCCGTATAAAAGTCTTTCAAGTACAAATATAGATTAAATCTTTGAAATCATGTAGATGCATTAGTTAAAGGAGCTTCCATATTTCATACTAAATATTTGAATAATCAGGCTTTCAGAACATCACTAAAACACAGCTCCTTATTATCATTTGCATTTTAATGTCCTTAAAATTATTACACTAAGGGAAATGTTTTTGATACATTACAGCATTTCCTCTAAATGTGTGATTATGTTAATGGGTTTTCAATCAGGATCCTAGCCTGACACCATAGGAAAATTTATGCAAAGTTCATACCCTGTCAGGGCCTTTAATCAGGACCATTTATTAGACCCCTGCCTTCTTTGATGGTTGCTGCTCCCTTTATTAAATATACTGACTTGGCCATCTGAAGAAAAGGACAATAAAAGGTTACTGGGGATGAAAGCATGAATGCTATTTGCTCATGTTTCCTTTACAGACACTTCTTCAATAATTAAGGAAGGGCTTTCTTTGGCCTTTTAGGCTTTTGAAGTGCATATCAAACATAACACTTAGTTCTTGTTTTTATGGAATGTTTAATGCACAGATTTAGGCTTAAGAACAAGTAAACTAACTTAGAGGTTGCTAACAGAATTAATTTAAATAATTTTCACAAAAATCACATCAGTCACATATGTCTACTGATTCGTCGAGCTGTATTTAACTTAAGTAATTAAACTTACGGTAATTTAGGAAAAATATTAAAAACAATGGCCTTCCCCCCCTTTATTTTTTCCTTACACTGGTCATTTTTCTAGCTTCTTTCTAGGCAAATCTTAGCATAGCAAAGGCATCGCTGAATCTGATAAAACAGCTTTCAATGTGAGAACGGTTTCCTAGAGCCTTCAACGTGTATGTTAGCTACTTTATAGAATTAGTTAATACCCTGCTTAAGGATTTATAGGAGGGTTGAAACTGGCATGAGTGACACTATTTTTTCCCCTGGATCACATGCAGAGAAAAACACAACAAACAGCGGATCTAACTAAGTAGTATTGACAACCTGGGGTTTGGATACAAATTCAATATGAGAAAACAGACTCACTTCAATGAAATACAAATAAACAACGAATTCTGTTTTAACATGTCTAAATAGGTAGTAGGTGACTGACAGGCTTGGGTCTCATAGGAAAGCCATTAGTAGAGCATTTGATAGGAAAACGTTTGATTTGAATGCAAGTTGCGTTTCCCCTCAGGGGGTGATCTGAGTGGTATACTGGGGATTCACAGGCGCCCTTTTCACTA
The DNA here is from genome assembly GCF_030936135.1 of Gavia stellata. Classification (NCBI taxonomy): domain Eukaryota; kingdom Metazoa; phylum Chordata; class Aves; order Gaviiformes; family Gaviidae; genus Gavia; species Gavia stellata. The sequence goes on from NC_082596.1 coordinate 34,289,893, forward strand.
GAAAATGCCTGCTGGGCTGTATCTTGGTAAATGAAATTTGTAGGATCCCCTAATACTAACAAGTATATAACTATATCATCTATTTAGAAGGCATGCTAATTATATTGGTTCACTGATGTTCATTTCCTCATTCTGCAAAAATATATTAAAAAGTTTTAATAATGAGCACCTGGGTCAATTCTATGTCCAGCCTGGAAAAAATAATAATACTTCATTAGTTTAATTATCAGTATTTATTGCTATGAAAAAAGGAATTCATTATTTTTCCCCACAAGCAATTGGTAAATGTTCAGTGAAAAGATAGGATTACAGCAAGAAATTAGTTATATAAATGCTACTGACCCGATCTAGACTAAAGTTTTAAGCTGAGAAACTTTAAACTGAACAGTTATCTGGCATTTTTTGCCAGAAATGAAATATTATCCTAAGTATTATCATGGCTGTCATAAGTATTCATATAAGGAATAATCTCTAACAAGTTATTCGGATGAAAATCAGTGCATCCTTATTAGTGTTTAGATGTCTACATGCCTTTGTGTACATGTCTTTAGATGGTAGATGCTTTGGCAACAAATGAAATTGGTATCTAAACTGCACAGCAAAAAATAGTGGTATATTTTAGAAAATTAGGGGAGATTTGACTTTTTTCTTGCGTCAGAATCCTATAGAAAAACAGGTTAAGGTGTTATTGATACACTAATATGTGAATCACCCATACACCCTCTAAATTTCAATTTGTTTCAATCACAAAGCAAGAATGTTCAAAGAATACGGGGCCACGCTCAAAATAAATGAACAAGGCACTAAGGAGTTAATGTTCAGAGATGAAGCTTGGAGTTAGGGATTGTTTATGACGCAAAAAAAAGCTGCTGAGGGTAATCTTAGTAAAACAACCCTTCAAAATTAGTATATAGGTTTAATTGCATGTATGTGTTTCTGATATACCTCGTCAGTGTAAAGCATCATTTTATCTTTCTGTTTGTCCACACAAAGAAGCAGGCAGACTAAATGAACCCAGTAACGCCTGATAGTTTGAAAGCAGAGAATGCACGGTATGCAGCTTAAAGCACATCAAAGAAAATGTAACAGGACCTCAGTATGACTTCCTATTAGACAACACGTTGTTATCAAGTAGAAATGCTATTTCTTACATTTATGCAGTTTAGTAGATCAGAAGATACCTTTCAGAATTAGTAATTAGTAAAAAAAGAATCCCAATACATTTTCTCTTTCAGTGCAGTAGACAAACAAAAAAAGAAATATTGTATTTCCCTGAATAAGGAAAGCAGGAGGATATTAATTCATGTAAAACACAGTTTATTGGTTTATGCTGTAGTAAGCTATCCTGATTAGCTAAATGGATCAGGTGTAAGGACATTAAAGGGGATAAGGTGGCTTCTGAACATATAAGAATATATAACGTATCATATAAACATATATCTGTATTTGTCTACATTGCTCATGCGCAGGCACACATATTCTGCATATGTTAGGCCTTTCTGAGAAAGAGGCAAACAATATAGATGAAAATCAGCATCTGCAAAAGGCAGCAATCCCATGATTCCATCTGAGCCAATCACTTAACATATCATTCATAATGCTAGCCTGCTCCCATCATCCTCACCCTGTCACTGGCATCTTTCTTCATTTTCTTCTGCTTCTCAGTTCCAAGAAAGTGGAACCACTGTATCATTTACTGTCCACAACCTAAGCTGCTGATTTAAAGGATGATTTTTTATTTTCATAATGTCGTATAACTATCCTTTCTGCTTTCTATAAAAGTTCAAGTTCAGAAAGATCTCAGGTAGTTTTAACACTGAAAAACGTGCAGGGTGCTCAATTTTCTCCTTTTGCCTCCCACATTCTCTTTCTTTCATTATAAATTTTATAATTACAAGCTTTTAAAAAATCCCATATGCAGTTCCTTCCCTCCTTTTTTTTTTTTTTTTTGTCTTCCAGGTTTATACAACTAAGTCATGTAGGAAAACTTAAGTAGTAGCTTTTATTTATGCTCAAGAAAATGTCTAAATTCATAAAAAATGCTGCTATCATTTTTTTCTTTAATGACAAGACACATGATATTTATTAAGCATATCCCCAAAATGTTGATAGTTACATTGCTTTTATTAATGATTCCTAAAAGCAAATATAGTCGGGTTTTTTCTCGTGTTTTTTCCATGTTGTTGTTGTTGTTGTTGTTGTTGTTGTTGTTATTATTATTATTATTGTTACAGTGGACAGTGATGACTCTGTGTCTTAAAACCTAATCACTAGTGCCTATTAAATTTGGGTTTCATATGTTGCTGGAGGTAGAACTGATTATCATAGTGAATGAAATACTTGTTTGGCATATTCCCAGAGGGCAAAAAGTCATTCTTCAAGGTGATGCATCTCATTTGAGGAATACATTAACAATTGAAGGCAGTTAAAAATACATGTGAACTCCCAGTGAGGCAAATCTGAGGTTGACCACATATATTTACTGACTGACTCTTGCCTCATTCAGGGAAGAAAACTGTGATATGGAAGGCTGGTTTCTGCAACACATGAGACCTTAATTTACAACTCTAATGTGGCAAGTAGATCATAGCTGCTTAGAAAATATTTAGGATTTAACGCTCTGCATGGGTTTTAGATGCCTTTTGTATCTTCGAAGGTTAAAGAAAAAGTATGAGAAAAGATAAGGCTCAACAGCATTAAAGGTCAAGTTTGTGATAAAAATTAACTTCTTATTTCAAGGTTGCATGATAAAATAAAGAATGACACAGACGCATTTTTGAAACCATGCTGAGATCCACAGTGAAAAGTTTTATACAATAGAAAACAGGCGACAGGCTACATAAAGGCCAGTATTATTGCTATGAAAGGCCAGGTTACAGAATGATTGCATTAATTGCTGCAGCACCCTGAATGGATAGAGTGATACAGAGGATATCCTATACAATGATGAAATATATTACTGTAACAAATGTTATTTTTCCTCTAAATTCACTTTCAAAACATTTGATATTTTAGTGGAAAGTAAAGCAGAAATAGAAACAAAGTCAGGGTACCTAAACTGCTCAGGTAGAGCTGAACACTAATGATGTGAAATATGATATGTAAAGCAACAATATGTAATAAAACCCAAAACAAAACAATGCAGTATTTGAGCTTGTTTTGTAATCAAATTAAAAGTTATAGCCTACTATAAAGCTTTTTATTTATTTGGAAAAAAGTGATTTTTCAAAAGGTACAAATATTATCCTTTTGATTCACGAAGAAGCTCTACCAGATTATCTCTTCCAGCAAGTAGAGTCAGACAAACATGAAGGTTTGCAGAAGGAAAAACAGAGGTAGATCAGGCCAGAATGTTTTTCACCTCCAAATAGTATCTTCCTCCAAATTCAAGAAATGGTAATTTTTACTGCACAATATATTCATATATGAATGCATTCATATATTTCACACCCTTATGCAACCACCATCAGAGTGAGAACATGTGTGCATTTTTCTGAGATAGGATGATATAACAGACATATGTTTCTATCAAAAAAGTTTCAAGACAAAACCCAAACATCGATATGCTCCCCCCACACCCCAAATGTTGGCACCTAAATTCTGACTAGTATTATGACAACAGTTCTCTGCCATAACCCAAGCCTTTTTCAGTTACTGGGTATATTATGGCTGAAATGTCTTGAGATCAGCTCCTCGGTATGGTGAAGATATCACAACATTTACTGCAGTCTATCAACCCGTGCTTTTCTTGAATCACTGTTAAAACTGATGTGAGATGTCAGAACACCCGTTTTCCGAGGCAGCAGCTGAAGGCAGGCTGGAAGGCAGGGAAACAGAGAAATAGGATAAGGATGAAAATGGACAGAATTTTGTCAGAAAACACCCCTCTCACAAAAGGAATCCTTTATGCAGCCCGTAATCCAAATTGTTACACAAGAAATCCTGTGCTGAGCAGGGAGGTCAAAGGGTCAGAGAGCTTTACACATAGGCAGGAAGTATGCACGTTTCTTAAAAAGATGCATGATCTTGCCTTCAAGACTTCAATGGTAAATTTACCATATATTTTGATGTTCAATTGTTATCATGATTTGGAGTTATTTTGAGAGACATTAAAGCTCCACTCAGTTTTATTTTATGAAATTAATAACTGAGAAGCCTTAACCCTTGGATCCTTTCTTCCCCCAAATCCCTTTTTATATTCTTTTTCATCTCTCTCTCTACTGTTTTCTGTGTCCTTCCTGAAGTATGGGTGGATACATACCCTACTCACTGTCTTCCTGTGCTATGTACGGAGGGAAAATGAGTTCCATGCTGATACCTGGTATTGGCTTTATTTTCATACCAAAGGGACATGTAAGCCATAGAGGCAGATCCTGCAGAAAGCGCTCATGATCAGCAATTGTCTCTGACTGACCCACAGAATCACAGAATCACACAGAATGATAGGGGTTGGAAGGGACGTCTGGAGACCATCTAGTCCAACCGCCCCGCCAGAGCAGGTTCACCTAGAGCAGATTGCACAGGAATGCATCCAGGCGAGTTTTGAATATCTCCGGAGAAGGAGACTCTACAACCTCTCTGGGCAGCTTGTGCCAGTGCTCTGCCACCCTCAAAGGAAAGAAGTTCCTCTTCATCTTCAGATGGAACTTCCTATGACCAAGTTTGTGCCCGTTACCTCTTGTCCTGTCACTGGGCACCACTGAAAAAAGACTGGCCCCATCCTCCTGGCACCCACCCCTTAAGTATTTCTAAGCATTGATAAGATCCCCCCCTCAGTCTTCTCTTCTCCAGACTAAAAAGACCCAAGTCCCTCAGCCTTTCCTCATAAGAAAGATGTTCCAGTCCCCTAATCATTTTTGTAGCCCTTTGCTGTACCCTCTCCAGTAGCTCCCTGTCCTTCTTGAACCGGGGAGCCCCGAAATGGACACAGTACTCCAGATGCAGCCTCACCAGGGCAGAGTAGAGGGGGAGGATAACCTCCCTCGACCTGCTTGCCACACTCTTCTTGATGCACCCCAGGATGCCATTGGCCTTCTTGGCCGCAAGGGCCCATTGTTGGCTCATGGTCATCCTGTTGTCCACCAGAACTCCCAGGTCCCTTTCCACAGAGCTGCTTTCCAGGAGGTCAGCCCCTATCCTGTACTGATGCAGGGGGTTATTCTGCCCCAGGTGCCGTACCCTACACTTGCCTTTGTTGATTTTCATAAAGTTCCTTTCTGCCCAACTTTCCAGACTGTCCCATTCACGCTGAATGGCAGCGCAGCCTTCCGGTTTGACCCATTATTATGTTTCTTCACTGAGTTACTGCTGTCCAGTATTATCCAATCCTTTAACCAGAGTCTATCTTTTTTTCATTTTCTGATATATTATGTTTTATTGTATTGTATTAGAAAGTGCAAAACCATACCTATTTTAACAAGCCATTCAAATCACTCTGTGAAAGTGAGATGTCCTCATCATTTACCACCCCACCAACCCTTTTGTCATCTGCAAGCTGGAAAGATGTGATATTGGCATCTACATTCTTGATAAAGAAGTTGGCTAACACTGCATCAAGATTTGAAACTCAGGGACTGACTGAAGAAGTCCCTTCATCGTATCTCAGTATAAACAGCTAATTTCTGTGATCTGTCTATAAACCAAAATTGTACAGCCTGTTAACCCCATAGAGCTCAACCTTTTTAACCATAATATCTTTTAGTAATAAGTCAGTTGGCTGGAATAAGTTCCTGCTACCTACTTAATGTTTTCATCACCGAAGTCTTTAATCCTCTTAAAAGACTCAAACAAAAAACCCCATACAACTTGATGACAATCGTTATCTTTCAGAAAGTAATGTTGAATGGCATTGACTATATTTTTGCCCCTTCTTATAATTATATTCATAGCTACTTTGTGAATAATGGTTTAAATTAACTATTCAATTTTTAACACCATTCTGTCCTGTTAGTAACTCTCTGGTTAATCTTCTGTACCCTTTGAAATATTTGGAAATCATTTACAGTCTTCTAGTCCCTTGGCATTTGCCCTGTTTTCCATTTCTTTATGGTTAACATTTATGGTTTAGAGAGATTCTGGGGAGTTCCTGAGTGTAAGATATCTTGGCCAGTTAACTTAAAAATGTTTAATTCCAGCAAAAACCTTTGCTACAGAGGGTAAAGTTTCGATTACAACAGCATCACATGGGACAGATACATCTCTCTGTTTTATTTCAAATAAAGAACTGAAATATCTGCTGAACATTCCTGTCTTTATACATCAGTATTTGATCAAACAAACCTAGCAGTGAACCTATACATGTTACGAATAAGATTTTTAAAGCATTCTTACGACTTTTAATTCTATGAGCAATTGACATTTCATTGAAACCTTTGGCTTTCCTTTACTTCTCCTACAGGTTTTAACTTGCAGCTTATATCCACTTTCATTTACTTTCCCATTTTTCTTTCCATCATATACTATTAGTTGTTTTATTGTTGTGCCTATAGCAGCTTAAAGCCAAGAAATCCAATATAACATTTTTTTCTTGTCTCTCAAGTTCTAATTTCATTGATATCTATCAGGATATCCTTGAGAAATTTTAACTTGTTAGCACTTAATATGTTAAATGTGCATGCCAGTCCTATCAACAGTTGTTGCAGATTTGGGAAAATGAGCTGCTTTAATATAATGGTGATTATAGCAGTCACAACTACTGCTGCATTTGCATTTTGAAAATTTTAAAGTCAGAAAATAATTATTTATCAAAAAAGATCATAGAATCATAACATATCTTGAGTTGGAAGGGACCCATAAGGATCATCAAGTCCAACTCCCTGCTCCTCGCAGGAGGAGGTGTGCCTTCAGATGCCTGATATCAAGTTATCCATCTTTGATGAAACACCTTCTCTATTATCTTTGGAAACTCTCAGTTAGCTTTAAAATTGTCTGCATTAAATGACAATCAAATAACTATTTTATAGTTTAATGAAACAATTTTTCCTACGGGTGAATGCCTGTGGAGCCCTTCATGCTGCTTTCTGGTGTGAACACGTGTTTTGTGTCAGATGCCCACCTGCAATACCCTCAAAACTTTGTAGCAGGCACAACTTAAATCCACAAATACCAAAGGCTTTGTGACTTTGAGCAATTTTTGACCCAACTGATCTCTGATGTAATGTGTCACCTCATGTATTCTGTTACATTCTATCCTTACAAAATTGGTTTTAACTGTTAGTTTTAATTGTCCCTTCATATGACAAATCCTATCAAGTTTAAGCAAACTACTTCATATTTCTTCTTATGCGTTATTATCTGCTCTCTTTAGTAAGTAATAGAAATGCCTCTGTGTTTGGATTTTTCATACCTGCAATACCAAGCTAATCTCCTGGACATGTATGTTTTGTATCAGTGGTGGTCTCTAGTTTTGGAAGCCTTCCACTTGGAATAAAGAGGAAAATTTTGTGGACTCTGCCTAAACCACTTCTTCTTGCAGGTGAACTACTGCATGTTAGTTTTAAATTAAGCTAAACAATCATGTTTAATTCATAAAACACTTAAAATCAGTTTAATATTCAAACATTCATCCATTCTCCCTTTTAATCTATATTCTACCAAACAGAGAGAGATGTCTTCCTGCTTACTCATCACTTTGGTGTCCATTCGCCTTACATTATGCTCTCTGCTCCTCACTTGTTTAACCATGCTCATCTTCCTAGGAAGAATATTTCCAGAGGAAGGAAGACTGACAGCTTCATCACTGTCTCTGCCGAAGGCAGACTTTTACAACAAACTTGTATCTCATAACATTGTTTTAAAGTATAAATATATCTTTGCCATCTACAATTTGACTCAGGGGCTGCTCCCCCCCTTTCTTCAGATGGATACTTAAAAAAAAAAAAAAAAGCTTTCTTCCAAAATTGCTGCACATTTTGTTTGCCACTTCAAAAATATAATCCCCACTGTTACAACAAAGGTTTATATGACTATTCTTTCCTAACCTCCAAATGCTAAAATACTTGTGTGTGTATGTGTGCAGGTTGCAAGCTTTCACAGATGACAATTTCACATGTCATAAACATTCCTATCCCACAATGCCTGATCTATGACTGTCCCAAAAAGATACACTCCTGCCAACTTCTTCAAAGCTGCCACATATTCAGAGAGCGCTCGCCCTTCTAGCTGATTTCCCTAGTGTAGTTTGTATCATTCTGCAATAATGTTTGTTCTGAGAACAATATCTCTCCTCAAAACATCAAGCTTTTAACCCAGTTTTTGTGGTGTCTGTCAATATTCAGTCAACTTTTCTCCTAACTCTGGTCACAGATGCTGCCTTATGTTTTTCTTCAGTAGAAATTCATGAGAAAACAAGCCTTGAAGTTTTTCATTTTTACCAAATAAAGCTATTTTCATTGTGTTTCTTTCAGACAGGTTGATTCTTCCTTTTGTAGACTGTCCCTGATGTGATTCTTTGGGGGCCAAAAAAAACCCCCGCAGAGCTCTTAACTGATTCAGACCAATGCTGGTTTCCTCACCAAGTATTCCCTGTTGTATATGGAGGGGAATCTTAAAACTCCCACTGAGTGCTCCTTAGCAAAATGCTAACTTAACAGAGAGTTGGTCCTAGGCGAGATCCAACATAATACAAGCACAGGAAAACAGCTCTGGACACAGTTCTGTAAACACAGCCTGACTTAATTAGAAGCATCACAAGTTGCAGCGAAGTTTCATTTCTAGATTTGTAGTGTTCCCAATAACTCAAGCACTGGCAGGAGCACAGACACTAATTCCACCTGATACGTTCCTTCAGTTTCACCCAACAGCTTCCTAAGCCAAACTCTCTCCTCATGTAGCTCCCTGGAAAGGCAAATTGCTTTTCTCCCTTTCGATCCCTAAAGAATGTTCAGCCAGCCTCCTTCCCCCTTTCCCTCCTTTCCTAAGCACTCCAGCCTTTCTTAGTCAAAGTCTGCACACAGACCTGTAGGGATTTTAGAACCAAGAGTAATTAATTTATATTTGATTGTTTTGAAATCAATCAGCAATTCACATATTGTGTTTGTGTTACAAATATACAAGAGAAAATCTGAAGAGGCTATGAAGCACCTGCATACAAGCTAACAGCACTCTGATTTTGAAGCATGCTGAGATTCAGAAATCTTGGCTGTGCTTGTGACATACCAATTAAAAATACTGTTTCCTGGGTGGCATGACAAGAACTGCCTCTAAACAGGCTAGAAAGCGTTATTCAGATTGAGGATCTCAGAAGGACCTTGTCCGTTCCACCCATCCAATTCCCTCCACTGTTGTATAAATCTCTAAATTCCACATGCAGAAACTGCAAATACTCCAGTTATAAAGATAATGTTGCACAAACATCATATTCTGTTGGGGATGTCAAAGCTCCTGTTGCACAAGCCTACCCACTGTCAGTGTCGCGTTCATACTTAGGGCAGCATAGATCTTCCACTTCAGGTGAATAAGCTGCTCTAAAGCCTTAGGATAAGGAACACCTATTTTTATGCTTTGAAAATTGTAAATTTCTCCAAGAGTTTACTTATGTAGAGTATGAATACCAGTGTCATACCTGATGTATATGTGAATACATATTTTCTTTAGCATGAAACCTACTGTTTCATTATCCCATGCAGTCTGAGCAATTTTTTTTATTATTGGCTGACTCTCTTGTATCCTTTTAGAAGCTGAACAGATCAAGACGCATAGCTAAAATAATTCTGCCAAATGCGGAGAAAGATTAATTCTTTCTCAGTAAGAGAAGAGATGGTAACTTTACCTAGGAAAAAGTGCAGTCCCAGACCACGACATTTCTGGTGAAACAGCCCTAATCATTTTTTATGAACGGAGCTTTTTTATTTGATAGTAATAAAAAAACCAATTAGAAATAAAATCTTGGTCTTCTCACAGACTAGATGTGACGGGCTAGATAGGTAATATTTATACCACACATGCACAAGCACTGACACTCTTTCATAAGGCATTCTGGATATTTTACAACAGACCTATTATTTGCAAAATAATTTGCAATTTTGAAACATATATTCCTATTTAGAACAATTTTTTTGTGCACACGCTGGCAAAATCTCAATAAGCAACCCACTGTAAAACTCGTAAGTGTAAAAAGAAATATTTCTCTTTGTACAGATTCAATAAATAGACTAGCATTTCTTTCCACTGTTGAATATTGTGATTAACGCTAAAGTATTCTGGGTAATCGTGAAGGTGAAAAATCTGAAGGTTTGCAGGATTGCAAATTACTTAAGAATAATTCAACTTGAGTAAATGATCCATACGTTATTTTCAAATGACAAAGATATCCAAATCATCTACAACACTGACATCTTTAATGAGTCAAGGTTATTTTACCATTTAGCTTACATGTGAAAATCAATAGATAAGCTTTCTCTTTAGCTTTCAGTCAAGTTCAGACATGTTAGAAGCTGGGGGACTTAAAGTTTATTTGTGGTCCTATCATACACAATAAAAATCTCAAGAGGGTTATTCTGATTTTACCTTTGCTTGACCTCAAAGTTTTACTAGTTTGAGGTTTTAGGATGTCAAATATATGTCACACCCGACCTTCTGTTGTCAAACAATTTTCAAGATATTGTATGTAAACTTGTCTTTTAAGGTGAGTAGTAACACGTTTTCCTAGTCTTGTGGTATGAAATGAAATGCAGATTTTTGATTTAGCTGATATAGCTGTGCAAGTTCATATTTAGAACAGGGACACAAAATGTGTAGCTTAAACATATAAGACCTACATCTTTTTTTTCCTTGCCCAGTGAGAGGAGATACTATATTCTCCTTTTAAGACCTTAATCTCGATAGAGCACATCCTTCACCATTGGTAATGCAGCTTCAGTATATCCCATAGACAAGGAGTTGCATGCCACTAGCTGGTCTGCCATGCTACATTTGAATCTTCTCAGTTTAGCAGGGAGAAATATCTTCCCTAGCCTGGGGGGAATCCTTGGTTTCTGAAAAGGATGAAAGACATTCCCTATTAATGACTCTTCATAAAGAATATACTTCTTGGGAAGACCAGAAGCATATCCTTGCAAGAATACAGCTTATTTATACTTCTAGTAACTACAGATGTAATGCAACCAACCAACCATTGTATATTTGCAACCAGCTACTACCAGCCTGCTGTTCTTGGAAGCAAAAGAGAACAAATATCAAAGACAGTTGACAAACTCTCCTTTGACACACACAGAAGTCCAATCAGTATATATAAAAAAAAGCATCGTGTGATTCAAAAGATGTAGACTACTGTCAAATTTTAATCCCACAGTTCAGACTGAGCTAATTGAAAATCTGGAGGAAAAAATCTACAACACTGTTTGTCAGCTGGTGTGTTCTAAATCATGTATATTTGATGTCTAGTCTGTACATGACACACATAGGCTACACCTTTGGCTCTGGCTGATGTCCCTCTCTTGCTCATACACAAAGAAAGGACACCTGTTATTCAGTCCTCTATATTCTTGGTTTTTTAAGGTTGTTTTTGCTTGTTTGTTTTAATTTTCCTCTATCAGCTAGGCAGGAACAATAAGGCTCAAATGATGCCTTTCCACTGCTTTTTCTCTCTTAACCCGCTTCATTACTTTATTTCTCTATACACACTTTTGAGCTATGTCTTTCATGATGATGTCCACCCAGAGCATTCATGTCTCTCCTCTGGCTTTTTGTCCTAGTAAATATAATCGTAAATGGCATCCTAACCAGACACTTCTGGACATCTAGAGAAATGACCATAACAGCATTTCTAAAACTTTCTGTTAGTTCTTGCCCTTATCTTTTTCTTTATTACTGTTTTGATTTCAGTTCCTTTCAAACAGCTCACTTCTGCAGGTAATATCCTTTGTTTGACAGCTTTGGTCATTTTCCACCATTCTGACCCAAGCCACAATTAGCATGGCAGTGGTCAGATATATGCTGCAGTTGTTATCACTGACTGTTCGTGCTCTTCCACCCAAAACTGCTATAATCACTGACTAGAAATACTTGGGAGAGACTGAGGTGGGGAACAGTTTTTGCATTTGTATGACTAGGATCAGTGTGTTGTTCTAGGCTCATTATTCCTTAACTACCAAAATCCTGTGTAAGAGCCTGGTGATATAATACAGACAAAAGTGGCAGCAGCATGCAGCGGACTCTGTCTTTTTCAGCCCAAACGTTCATGCTTTACTTTTTCCATGGACAGAAGGTCTTCCAGTGGTGATGACTTCAAGACATGCTGAGATAAATATATCTGGAACTCAAAATGCTAGGATTTATATCAAAGCCTGTTGTTTTTTCTAAAGCGCCAAATATACGAAAAATATTTTACAGCCATGTGTATGATTTCTTTGTTATTTAAGGAGTTTCTGAGAGAAGATATAAGGATGCTCAAAGAAAGCAAAGATAATAACAGTTTAGAGAATTAAACCTCAGTATTCCTAAAATACATCAGCAGTGCCTTAGGCGAAATGACAAGTGACATTACCAGAGCCTTCAACTGTATCTGACCAACACATACAGATATAGAAGCATTCCTTGGCTTGTCTAGGAGGAATTTTGTCCGTATGGTTTCAAACCCTCTTCGTCTACATCTTCAGGCATTCCAAATTATATGTGGCTTCAGTACATGACTCAAGGCAGGATCAGCTTGATTAACAAGGCTGAACTAGTCACAAGACCAAAGCAGCTAAGACGAGTATGCTTGGCTTATTATGAAATGTAGCAGTTTTGCCTTTTTTTGCATGTTTGCCTTTAGAGAGGCAGATGGCAAAAGAAGCTCAGATAGTACCTGCAAAGGAGGCACAGATTCAGGTGCCTATCTCCCTTGGCTGTTTCTCTTTGCTCAGTGGTACCACAAAAGGCATAGTTCAGAGGCATTTTCCCCAGTTAAAATGTAAAAACTGTGTATGCTACCCTTGGATTGCCATGATCAAAGCAGCTGTGATCATATATAAAACAGACTCAGATTTCTATTTCCAACTCTGCCAATGACTGTGTGATATTGTCCCTTTACCTTTGTCTTCTTTAACCATCTAAAACCAATATGGTTTGAAAAGTGCTTTTATCTACACACAAAGGGGAAACAGTGTAATATTTATGGGAAGCCTTTTCATCCAGTTTATATAGCCCATCACCAGGTTGCGCAATATAAGATTTTATGTTCACACAGATATATTTTAATAATTACCTTTGGTGCCTTTAGATGAAGAATGACAAAAGCTGGTCTACTGTCTCAATATTAATGTTAAAAATAATATAGGCTATAAGACACAATATGACAGGATTGCAGGAATATTCCTCAGCGATGGTGAAATTTGCGGTATCTCTGAGAGAAATGGTATTAAGGAAAACCCATTGTGAATCCATTCATTGCTTGTCACATTGTAGAGAAAAAGATTAATTATATAGGCACAGATACTTACTCGGTCAGTGTTTTTAGAGTCTTCCATTATAGTAACAGTAGCTACATGGACTTTGAATGTATTACTTGGGAAAGAGACTTTGCCTTCAAGCCTGGCAAACCAACTGGCCTGCTGCACTCATGTACCTCAGTTTCAGCCATGAGGTATCAGGTGCCAGAATGTGAGAAGCAGGAAGCACTGGCTCATATCACCTCTTTCACACGTTTGGACCTTGCTACCTCTAGCCAGAGACCAAGTGAGTATCACTCTGCTGGGAGGCACTAGCACCCCTTAGCTGAGTACTTGGGGTCACTGAAGCCCACTGGGGGAGTGGAAGGGAGGAGAAAAAACCCAAAACCACTCAAAAAGCCAGCACCGATATCCATTGATAGGTAGCAATCAGTAGTGCTAAGACAAGTGCTTGTTACCTTGCAATATCATGGGACCCTAGTCTCCGTGGAGAAACAGCAACTAAAGGTATGACCTCCCAGCTCTGATTGCTCACCCTTTGCTCTGGGAGAAGGCAGGTAACAGCATATCACCCATGTGAATCGGGTGCTTGCTGCTTCCCAAGTCTGGAAGAGAAAAGGTGTGCACTTGTATTTGGGTTTGTGCCTCGCTGGAAGGCTATGCAGTTAATTGCTACTTACAGTGTGAGACCAGAGCCCAATTGTACAAGGGCTCCTCCCTGCCTCTGTTCCTGGGATGCAGCAGGCACCAGTCTCAGCTTGCAGGCAGCCCTGTAAACTCATACTACCCGAGGATGGGAATAGATCTCAGTAACTCACCCCTGCAATGTAGTTAGGAGAAGCTCCCCACACAACCTTGTCTGCGCTGTACAGTTTGCCTCTGTGCCTGAGAGGCACTGAGGACTGGGCTGGGTGGCTCCACATCTGGGGCTTGGGCTTTGACAATGTCAACGGCAAGTGAGGGCTCTGACAGGGATTTAATAGTATAGCCAGTGTGAAATGTGATAGTGCTCTGAAGTCTTATGCCTCCTTGTTTTTATCTAGTGGTGGATTTGTTCGGTTTTCTCTTTTAACAGTCAGGTTGTTTTGTTCATGGCCACAGGAAAGTTTGGGGAGTTCACCTATGTTTTCAGGGGTGATTTTTAAGTAGCTGGATTTGCCCATAATACATATTTCGGTAGCAAGTTAACGGTGGCCAGTAAAAAACCTTGATTGTATTGAAAGCTGAAGCAGGCACAATAAAAGTGCTACAAAGGAAAAGTCAGAAGACTTCCTCTGAAGTTCTATGTAGAATTGGGTTTTGTAGAATACATGTCAAATCCCCTAGCAATACATTGGGAAAATTTGTCTTTGTCAGTAGGACAGTGTTGAAAGTGCATCCAGTTACACTGTAAATGCTATATTCCTTTTTTTGGTTTGGCTTTTTTTTAATCCTTCTTGGGATTTTTTTTCTGGGTTTTTATTTGTTTGTTTTGGGTTTTGTTTTTTTTTTTTAAATTAAAAAAAAAAAAATTGTTCTGAGACACATTTCTGTTCCCCATAATTTTTGTCCATATTTAGAAGAATGAAATTATTTTGCTCAGCTCTACTTATATCCCTAACGTATGTATTTTGATAGATAGTAAAGGCCTCATCTTTGGACAGATAAGCATTCAGGGCTTTGTGGCTCCTACTTTGAATAGCTTGCAGCGTGACAAACAGTAAAGGCTCATGGAGAGAGAATGAAAAACTATCATCACTGACTCACAGAGGAAGAACTAAAACATTCAGGAATTAAAAAGTTTTTCCAAGACTAACACAAAGAAAGACTTCTAAAATGTGACAGAGACAGGAGTTTATAAAACAGCTCTTGCCAGTCTCAGTCTTGTACCTTCCTCCCACCCCAGTGAGATCTGGTTTTAATCCCAGTCTCTGCACCAGATATTCCAGTGGGAATGAGATCTTTCTGGGAGTCAGAGTTAAAGATGTATTCCAGCAGCATGCTGTGCTAAGTTGTGGTCAGCCAATCGAATATCAAAGGGATTAAGTCTGTGAATCATTTAACGGGAAATTTCTCCTGCCTCAGTAGCATTGATGTTTTAAGGTGTGAAATTCAAGAACGGCTTAGTTCTCCTTTGGTCAGACAACCGCTCTGTAGCCTGCGTTATCAAGAGGCAGTCAAGAAGATCCCCTTGGGTCATGTGGCTGGTATACATTTTTGTATTACCATAGTAGGCTAGTTTTAACCTGCAGGATGTAATCCTATTTACCTCACATGTGGTCTGTGCCCAAGGAGCATGTGCTCTACTTATATATATTATTTGCATTACCAGAGTACCTGGCAGCCCAAATCATAGACCAGGACGCTATTGTGCTAAGTGCTACATAAGCATATAGCAAAACAATGCCGTCCCCTTCATCCAACAGTCTTACAACAAAACACAGCACATGAGAGAGACAAAGTGGGAGAATTTGTTAGCATAATAGACTACGACCTTAGGATACTTACAGCCTGTTGTCAACATTTTTGTTTGTACTGCTGAAAATTTTGAAAGAGAACTTCCAAAGACATTTGAGAGTTGCATATGGCTAGGGGAAGCATCTCCCAGGTAGCAGGAATAGGTGGAAGAGTAGATGGCAGAAAACG
>NC_082596.1:34310887-34418387 GCF_030936135.1 Gavia stellata
TCCCATCCTACCTCTTAACAATGTCTGCACTCTCTGTAACGTCTTCTGACTCTGGTGAAAAGTGCTTCTCAACAGAACTGACAGTCTAGGTCTGACAGACTAAGGAGCCCCCGGTGGCAAACTGCAAGTGCTTACCAGCACCGAAAGCTGTCTGAGCAGCAGCACGCTTGGCTCTGGAGACAGCATAGTTTCCAGCTGAGCTACCAGCTTTACTGCAAAGCATTCTCTTGATGCTAAACTATCTACAGAGTTCATTGCTAAGAAATATTGGGATGTTGAACTGTTCCTGGTCAGACATCATGGTGATGCTGATACTGAGGAAACAGATACTCCAGAATGAGTGTCAGAAGGGAATGGCGTCTGCAAACCCATTCCACCTGGGAGAATAAGAGATAGAAAAATTTCTCCTATTTCCTCCACAACTGCTTTTCCAACCAAAGTCGACTGTAACCTTCAGTCTATGCTGCAGAACTATGCAACAGAAATGTGCAACGAACATGCTGGTGTGGGCATCTGTGCATTTGTGTAACAGATACCATTTTGGATAACTCACTGTAGATTACACCAGGCACCTCCAGAGCTAACAGCATGAGCTACTACAGCTTGAGAAAACAAACCAATCCCCTGTAGCTGTGGCTATAACAGACATATATTTCCTGTGGATCCAGCACAGAGGGGGACCTGTAACACATACTCGTCACTAGTTTATACATGCACATTCATGTGTGAGATTTTTGTACTTACTGGAACGCGATTCTTTACTTAGTAGGATCCAAGAGAAGACAAATCAAAAACTTAAATAGAATAACATTTACAAAAAGTTAAGGCTACTAACATTACTGAGGGTTCTAAAGACAAAGTAGGAAATCAGATTGTAAGAATCAGCCTGTAATAACAGAAAACTACAGTCAGTCTTTGAAGCAGAATTTTCCAATATGAGGTGTAATTTTTGAAAGGGCTTGGGCATAGACACAGATCAGCATTGTTCAGGAAAGGAGGTATAGTTGTGAAAAAAACCAAAATGAAACAAAAGAGAAAACACAGCTTATATGTGACTTCCACACGAATGGCTGCCTGAATTTGTTGACAGCCTTAATATATGAAGTCTACCATTTCTTTGAATAGTTTCTAAGGAAAATATTGACAGTAATATCATTATAGCAATCATCTATGGCTTTTAGATATTGTCTTCAAATTTTATTTTTTTTCTTTAAAATATGAGCAAATGTTCAGTTTTGGGGAAATTTAATATGCATTTTTGTCTTGGGTTTTAATGGTCTAGGTAAAGGAAGTTCCAAAAATACTAGAAGAGTTTTTTGTTTGCCTTGGTCTCTGATTAGTGTCGATTTGTTGAAAAAGGAGAACTATTGTTGTGGATAAATGTTTTAGTGTTGGACTGAAAGAATGGCCTACTGTCTGCAACCATTATTTTGCAGAGTCGGTGTACATGCAAAATAAAACAATATTGAATAACGTACACTTAACTCCACACCTCTGATTTCTTCTTAACTGGGAATTTGGATGATAATGTTCTGAATATTTGTTATTTTCTGGAGTGGAGCTAAGCTCTGAAGTAGACAAGGAAAAATGCTATGCTTTTGTGCTATTAGTCCTCTTAAATCACACAGGACCATAGCTGAAGCACTGGAAGAAAACTAA
This sequence comes from Gavia stellata, assembly GCF_030936135.1. Classification (NCBI taxonomy): domain Eukaryota; kingdom Metazoa; phylum Chordata; class Aves; order Gaviiformes; family Gaviidae; genus Gavia; species Gavia stellata. The sequence continues at coordinate 34,312,547 of NC_082596.1, forward strand.
GACAAAAACTTTTAAAATATGCCTAAAATGAAATCTTTCACTTTTTTTCTTTTTCTACACGATTTGTAATCCATTATGGCCCTGATGTGAGGAGTCCAAATGTAACAGGAAGTGCACCCACTATCTTAAATATAGTTATTGGGAAGTTTACTTGAGTCAGCTCAAAATATCAATAGTAACAGAAGTGTCCCTAATAAATGAACACTAGCTTTCCTTGAAGACAATTGTAAGGCATAATAAACCAGTTCAGTTGTGAACCGGCCACTAGACTAAGACTCAACTCAATTGAAAAACCAATGCGACATGCCATTCACCTCAATGAGAGTGCTACCACATGACATGAAGTGCCTTAACACTTTCATTTAGTTTCTATAATCAATATCCACTATGTACCATTTTCATAGACTATTCCTTAAAGACTTCTGTAAAAGCGGTGTTATAGTAGTACTTTCAAAATATTTTATTTATTAACGACTAGGCCATGCATTTAGCCACCATCCTGAACCGTGTGCAAAGCACTGTATATGTACATATATGAGAAAAATTTCCACATCAGAATTATGCCCTGAATTAAAAATTTAGATTAAAGACGCATAAAAATATCTTGAAAATAGCTGTGATTTGCTTACAGTTTTTGAGGATTCTGCTCTGTTTATTCTGGAAAGCATATGGAATATATTAGTCATGAAATTAGCTCCTAGTATGCATAGTAGTGATGTCTAAAGGAGTATGCATAGTAGGCGATGTCTAAGGTTAACATCTCCTATTTTTGGCCAGTTATCTTGAGGTGAGCACAAATAAACTGTATTCATCTCTATCATGGCACATTTAAAGATTACAGTATCCAGACACTGTTGCAGTTTTGTGCTTGTGTTCCAGTGGTTGTTTTGCACATGTGTGGGGTTTTTTTATATGGTAGGTATTGGCATATCTGAAAGAAAAAATGGTTCAGTTCTGAAAGATGCTAAAATGCTGTCAGCTTTCTCTAATTTCAGTGAGAATAATAACAGTGGGAATAATTCAGTGGAGATCTAGAACTGGGTCATTACTAAGCATTGAAATAGCTATGTTCTGCAGCTTCATTTTTAAAAGTCATGGACTCCAACACAAACCAAGGGCACTCAATCCACTATGCTTGTTCTTGTTGATTTTTAACTTTAATTTTTGGCACCATTAAAAATAACTAGGAACTTATCATGGAAATAATGACAGTTGACAAGAACTCATAATCCTTTGGAAGCCAGAAATTCATCAAAATAGGTTTTAGCAGGAACGGCACAATATTTTTTGTATGAATAAATAAAATTTCTTGTAAAGACACAAGAGATTATTCTATTTTGCATGATACAAATAAAACTGTCCTCACAAAATTGTAATCTTACACAATTTATGGTAGTTTCCCATAAATTACACGAGTATATTGGAAGCTTGTTAATAATTAAAAGTCTTTTACTTTTTCAACTCTCAAATAAGTATTAGAGTAAATAATTTCCAGTCTTCATCTGACATGACATCTAACCAATACAGGCATCACAAAATAAATAATTTATGAAAAATATTTATTTAAAGAGCTGTAATTTACCTTGCATTTACCATATGCCATTCATCCAAGTATCAATATAAAATATTCATTAGAGAAACTCATTAAAACAAACTTCTATACAATGAGGTGACGGGCCAACAAAAACCATCAATCATCACAGGGGTTTAAGTTGTTATTAGTCCATGTACATAAACTAATATTTCAAAGTAAAAAATTATGTATATTTTTACATTTATCCTGGAATCACCAGGGCTACATTCAAGCTTTTTCTTCACCTGTTTCAAGGCCCAAGCGGTCCATGACAGTACACAGAGATCTAATTTATTAATGATGAATAAATGTGATGTAATAATTAATGGGAAATCTATAGCTAATCTTAATGGAAGAATAGCTAGGCATGTAATGATATTTAAGTTTGACATAAAAGATCTTAGCACATGCATTGCAAGCAGGGCAATTACTTGTGAATGTATGCAACTCTAGATTAACAAAAGGGTACTAAGCATTAAAACAGTGCAAGACTCCCCACACTCAAAGATAAGCAATCTCTTATAATTCCTAATACACCGTTTTTAAACTCTTTCGTAGGTTAATGAGATGATCTATATGTGCGTAAACATCGGAAAGATTATATGCTATCAATATCCTCGAATCAAAAATAACGATCCTATGTGAAAATTCTTTTAGGTAAGCAAATAACATTATTTCAGGTCTAAATTCAGAAAATGTAGTGTACCACATCAGTACATTTATGGGATTCACCTACAAAACTGTGTACCTCACTCCCACATATAGATTCTTCCACATTAGGAAGTTCTGTTAAATATCTGCTTCACATAGACTGCATTTCTATTACACTGTTGATCTGTGATTAAATGTTCTAATAAAATTAACTGGCTTTGCTACAAACAGAACATCTGGAGCAATGTTTAATTTCATGTCAAACATATACAGGAAACACCTGTCTAGGTGAAGTAATTTTTTAGAAAAATGACATTAATCCATCTGTTGTGGAAATGCATGTCACAGTTGTCACATTAAAAAGCAATATCAACAAACACAGAAACCTTAAATTACTTTGGAAGGTAAGTCTTCTAAAATTAACAAAAAATTCATTAATCCAAATGTTACCATGTCAGTCTGATTTCATACTGAATAAGATCTCCCTTTTCTCTTCAGATTAAAAATGTCTTTCAATTATTGCAAGGTAAAACTTCCAGATGTGAAATTAAGCCTCATAATTAGAAGATTAAAAGTATTGATGTGACTCTTCCTAAGCACCTGTACAAAATAGTGCCTTAAAAGACTCTTAAGATAAATAAAATGAATTGTTTATAAAAGGAAAAACACAGAAATAAAGTTAAATATAGCTGGTATTTAGAATTGGGACCCTCACAAGTTCGTAGAAGACACAATGATTAGGATAGTATGTTTGTTCAGAAGCATAAAAAATTCATATGATATATGACAGAAATATTCCTATTTTGAGGGATTTTTACAGTATTTCTTTTCTCCAAGATATAAGTACCATGTGTACTATGTGTTTTTAAGTACCTGTTTGGAAGACAAGACCAAAAGAAACAAAAAAGAAATCACTCCAATATCCAAGAAGGGTATCTGTCCTTTATGACAGAGTTCCTCTGCCTTACGTTCCTCCATGACGTTACTAACTTTCAGTTAACTTTCCACCTAAAAAAAGTCTTTGTCTTTCAAGACTACAAGCAAGGCTGTTTCTTCAGTTGAGGTAAAATTTATTAAAAGCAATAAAAAGAAAAAACATTATTAAGATTAAAAAAAAAGTGAGAGATTCCTTCTTCAAGGAATATTATGATAGGGGCTATAAAGAAACTTCATATGAGCAAAGTTTAATAATTATACTTCACAGAGTCTTAAAATGTCCTCTGCCTCATGTGGTACTGTCCACTGCTAAAAACAAAACAAGTGACCAGCTAAAAGTTTATTTGGCCTCTTTACCAATTTGTATGCTCTTCTGCTTCCCATTTCATCTAGTTTTGATCACAGATAATATTAGGTGCTGTTTTGCTGAATCATTTCTACTGTATTTCAAACCAAAATATTTTATATCTTCTTAAGTACATTCTGAATTGTGGAGTCATCTGATGGGATGGCCCTTTGAGATGGGTTAAGAAGAAAATTCATCAGGAAATGTACAAACAAAACAGAAATGTTTTTTGAGTACCCTCCAAGTACTCTGTAAGTGATTTTGGGACTGAAGTTTCTAGATCTTCCTATATCATTACCTGCAATGTGAGGACAAGAGAATGGGGAGAGGTTTGCGAGGGTCTACTTGGACAGCCAAAGTCATGTTGAGACCTACAAAGCCAAAAGTAAGGATAAGAAGACAAATAACGACAGCAATCTCTGGTTGCATGTCAAGGGGTCTCAGAAGAGACCATGGGGCTTATGTCTTACATGCTCCTGTTTGCAGGAGGGTGAGAGAACTCCTTGATCTTGTGAGGGACAAGCAGAAAATCATGCTGGAAGCATCAGAGGAGTCAGTAGTACCATATGTGCTGGACTTCCACAAGAGAGTAAGTGGGTTTATGGCCTTAGCACACCATAATAACCTTGCTGAAACACAGCAAAAGCAGAAAATCTGGTATGATTGACAAGTTAAGGCTTAGACATATGAGGTGGGGCAAAAGGTCATAGTTCTGATCCCAGCTTGGCAGGAAAACTGTAAACAGACTAGGAGGGACCATTTAACAGCATTAGACAGGTCAACAATATTATCTACATCATACAGCTTCCAGAGAGATAGCAGAAGCACAGACTCTACAGTTTTAAGACTAGCAAGCTCTAGCAAGGACAAGAATTTTCTTCACTATATGTGGGCACAGTGTGAAATGGAAGTAAAATTCATAATGGATTTAATAGGGAAAGCAAAAAATACTACAGTAGAGGGAATGATTTCCCCACTTCAAGATGTATCCATGAAGGGAGTTCAGAGGACAGTGGTGCCAAGTTCTGTTACAGATGTGCTCCAGACAAGCTGGGGCAGAACTCAGCAGTAAAGCCTTGGGTGAGGCTTGACTCTTCAGAGGTACAATTACAAAGGTGTAACAGTCATATGAAAGGGAAGACTGTGTAACTACATCTTATGGGCTGGACCTAATGTCTTAACCATTTGTGACTTCTCATAGGTGTTTTGTGATGGTATTTACAGCTATTTGCTTTGCTGTAGCAAATTCGTTTGGAATAGGGACTCAGGACAGTAAATTGTGGCTTTTATATTAATGACAGAAAAAGTGAAAATAACCCATCAAAGATAAAAATAACTTTATAAAAGAAAATAAACTAACAGCATGCTCAGAACTTTTAAATGTTGGATGATCATTAAAAGACTGTTACTTATAATCTCTCTAGATATTTCCAATACTCCTCATGACACCATCAAACCCATATACATAATTAAGACTAACAGTCCCAGCACATCAGAATAACAAATTCTACTTTTCTAGTGAATTATTTTCATTCTTAATGCCTTATCTTCACAGCTGTCAGGCAGCTTAGTCAGTCTGCAGCTACCACAGATTGGGAATGACAATGTGACCTCGGTTGGAATTAGGAGAGGTGGATATAAGAAAAAATTCTGGGTCACACTCTTTGAGTGGTAAAGCTAAATGACTCAGAATTAGAGAAGAAATCTACCACTGAAGCCTTTGTGATGGCAGCATGGGGTTCTGATGGTGAAATAAAGTATGCCCATTGCTTGAGACACAGTTTGTGGCTACACACCCCTAGAGTTACTGTGCTGCTTCTCAGAAGATCAGTGCACAGCCATCAGGGCTCTCCCTTGTTGCAGGCAATGCCGCTTCCCAGAAAGAGTTGGAGAACATAGAATCATAGAATCATTTAGGTTGGAAAACACCTTTAAGATCATCAAGTCCAACCATAAACTTAACACTGCCAAGTCCACCACTAAACCATGTCCCTAAGCGTCACATCTACATGTCTTTTAAATACCTCCAGGGATGGTGGCTCAACCACTAGCCTGGGCAGCCTGTTCCAATTTTTGATAATCCTTTTGGTGAAGAAATTTTTCCTAATATCCAATCTAAATCTCCCCTGGTGCAACTTGAGGCTGTTTCCTCTTGGCCTATCACTTGTTAGGTGGGAGAAGATACTGACACCCACCTCACTACAACCTCCTTTCAGGTAGTTGGAGAGGATGGTAAGGTCTCCCCTGAGCCTTCTCTTCTCCAGACTAAACAACCCCAGTTCCCTCAGACGCTCCTCATAAGACTTACTCTCTAGACCTTTGATCAGCTTCGTTGCTTTCCTTTGGATACGATCCAGCACCTCAATGTCCTTCTTGTAGTGAGGGGCCCAAAACCCACAGGAGGCTGTCACAGAGCTTTTCAGGATAAAGGGAGTGGGGCAATCTGACTATCCATCTGATCAGAGGTCAAATCCTCAGTCAGGCACCAAGGCTTGTGGTGCAAGACACAGGTTCTTGCTGTCTCTCAGGTTTGCTAAAGCCCATGCTCAACTACAAACATACCATGCCCAATTAATTTGGATACCAGGGTAATTTGGACTCAAGGGCGGGTTTGAACTTGTGTGTATATATATATGTATACATACATATGCAGGGTATTTTACATATATCCAAATAACTACATACCCATACATATATATATATACACATAAGTAACATACCCTGAGATACATTGGCTCAACCAAATGAAACTTCTAGTATTAGAAACAGGACCTTGAAACAGGACCTCAACACTGGAAGGAGAAATATCAACTAATGCAAAGATCTTTTCAGTCTTATATACTTAATATTCTGTTGAAGAAGAGTCATTGAGAATTTCTTTGTGTCTCTCTGTCAGACCAAGATCACACAATTTAGTTTAGATAAAGGCATGGACCAGTGTGACTGTCTGTACTTTTGAGCAGAAAATGAGTTGTTTCTGGAATGTGAAAGTGGAAAAAGGCATTTGTATCACCTTTGCTACTTATATATCTTAAATATATGTATGATTTCATTGAGAAATTCAATCTTTTGCTTGTGTCTGCCCCTGAAACTGAACTGGTGATATCAACATTCCTTTTCTGAATTTTAGCTGTTTCGTCTTTTTCTTCACAAACTCTGTGCTGAGAATTAGGGTTTAGCATCAGTAATGGAGTATGAATTAAGAAATAATTGTTAAAAAAAAAAGGAAATTATTTAAGTTTCTTAAGTGATAAAAAGTGAGACCTCACGACTGGTGTCATGGCATTACCTTCAAAAGCAAAGGAGGAGAGAGACTTTTTCTGATAACTGACCTTTCTCAGACGTGCAGAGTAAGCTCTGCATTTGTGATGCCTGTATGTAATTCAGCACTAAACTCTAAATATCTTTCAGAAGCGTCAGCTCATGATAGCAGTTCAATGTATTGTCCATGTCTGAAATGGACTGTAATGAGACTGAAAATAATGAATATTCCCTTGAAAAAAATCCATGTTTCATTAACTACACACATGTTTCTATATTTTTCTTGGACAAGAGTGTTGTATGAGGACAATGTTACAGTCTTTGGCCTACATTATGTTCCAGAGAGTTTACTACAATTATAAGGACCTTTCATTCTCCCTTGGACTTTTTTATTTGCAGAATCCATAACTTCTTGCATAAGACTGTGATTTCAATCAATTCTCCAATGTCTGCCTCCTTCAAACACAATGTTACAAAAGGCATAATGCTTTTATTAAATGTGCATTCAAAGTTCTTTTCACAGTTTAGATCTCTTCACAAAAGATTAATATATGAGAAGAATTTTTAGCCATTCCTTAATTCTATAAGGAATATATAACAAATGTTCTTTCAAGAGATGATGTCTGCTGTCATTCTACTGTCATGAATAAATTAAATAAAGCCTCATTTATCTAGTAGTTTTAGTTCCTTCTTTCCCAACTGCCATTAATAATGTTGGGAAGGATTCACAAGATACAAAAATAATTTTAACCTGGTGGAAACATTTTTTTAAACTGTAAGAAACATCTTCACATATGAAGACAGAGTTGAATATTTAAGCAGGTCTTTCAGATTCTGCCGCTGCAGCAGTACAACCAATCACTGTGCTAACAATGCTAGCTTTGATGACCCTGTTTGTTTGTTCCTACAAGTGAATCCTTAAAGCGCTGCCTTTTTGATGCAACACAGTTATAGACAGTCAGTAATCAGTACCAGGTTAAGCTAGAGGACGTGAAGGAAGGTTATAACATGGCCCAAGAATATATGCAGGGAAGACAGGACTTAACCATCCACAGCTATGAGCTGTTTTTCTTTGTTGCAAGACCACAGTCCAGCTGAGACAATCACTAATCAGGTCAACATAACGCTAATCCCCCAGCTGCAGACTACCTCTCGTTAGAAGAGCCATCTATCACCATTTGGCAATAAGGTACTGGCACTTGACTGTGAGCCAATTCTGTAGCTTGACTGTGTACCTCTGTTACCTGAGCTGATATGGAGAAGAGCGTGACCTTCCTTGGGACCTGCTCCAAGAATTAAGGTGAGTACAAGCAGTACATCCAGTACAAGCAGTGGCAAAACTTCAGAGAACCTGTTTGTAGAGCTTAGTGTGGCAGAGGAGGATCAAGAGGATTAAGCAGAACAGCACTGAAATGCTAATGATGGAAGAGAAGTCAAGGGCATAGGCAGGAAACATTCCTCAGGTTGGACCTTACTGTCTCACATTAGTGTCCTTATTCCTCACAGACTCGTGGTGTAGTGATGTGTCTTCTGGTTTCCCATACCACGCTTGCAACCTATGAAAGCGATACCAGTCAAAGAGGCAAAACATATCTGCCCAGCGACTTATTTTGATTTTCCGTCAGTGCTCATCGGCTAGGAGTGCTCATTTAATCCTAAATGTTCTTCACAGGTGCTGCACAAACCAACAACCCAAAGTGGTATAGGTTGTGCCCTATCTTCCTTCATGGTTTGGCCTTATAATGATTTCTGCCAGGCTAAGGACGAGCTCACCTGGAACTACAACAAGTGGGTAGAGCATTAGAAGCTGTGCATAATGACGTGAGAAGAGGGAGAATGGCCCCACTGGGATGTTGCAAGGAAGCCAAGCTGTTAGCCTGAGAGATATCATATGCTTTTACTGAAGAGTGTGATCTTGAATTCCACTTGCAAAGAGATTTTCAGTGTGTGCCAGACTCTATTACAGTCATCTTCTTGCTTTGTCCAGGTAGATAGGGGCACAAACCCCTCCAGAACTTTGGGTAACTTGGCAAGCTCTCTGTTTCCCCAATCTGGGGAGGCTAGTTAGGCAGCTATAAATGAGCTGATGGGGCAAAGGCAGCCCTTGCAAAATCTGCAGGGGGGGACAGTCTTGGGATAATTGCCTCAGCAGTAGCAGACTGGGGAGAGAGAAATTTAAAGAGCAACCATGTGTGAGGAAACACACAAAGCTTTCAAAAGGAGATAGAGTACTCCAGGACTTTTTCTTGGTGGGTTGTTTTTTTTTTTTTTTCCTCTTTTGTTTCTCCTATTTGTAAGGCAGGATGCCCCCTCTATATCCTTTTTCATAGCTACCTCTAAGCACCAGACAACTACATTTTTAATGGGGTTTTTTTGTGTGTAACTTTCCCCAGAATGTATCTTAAAGACGACAACATGTGCATTTGATCTGAATACAGTTTGAGGCATTCCAAGGCTGGTGCTTTGCAGCTTTGTCTTCTCCATACTGTGTGCTGGACTAGCCTTTCCCAGGTTTTCTGACTGCACTTTTACAAATGTGTTTTGGCCTCAGAAAAAGGAATGGGATTCATATAAGTACTGTCCCTTGTTTTTCAATTTTCCAGTGGGCCAGAGAGCCTTGCAATGTCATTTGGTTTTCAAATTCATCTCTTGTCCCTGTGAGAGGTCTTTGTTTATGTTTCACACTAGCATTTTTACACTCGAAAGCAGTGAAGGATACTGCTCTTTGGGAAGGTTCTTAGTATTTTTGATATCTCAAAATAGGAAACTGGACCTTGGTCACAAATTGTTACGTTCCTGCTCTGAGTTTAATGTAATTTGGTTTAACCAACAGATCATTCAGAAAGGTTATTAGATCTTTCATATTCTGATTAACATAAGGTCACTTTCACCATTTACATCCAGGGAAAACCACCTTAAAGAGTCTTAGTTGCAGCTGTGAGATGTCATGAGGATCAATCCTCCTTCTACAAATCCTATCTGGATATCACCTTCTGGTGACTCATTAAAAAAAAAAAAGGGTAATTTTCATTCTTACAGAAGATCGGTTCGTATATCCCCTAGTATTTCCGTGTTCCCAAGTTTTTGTTTAATATAGATCTCACCTGTGTTTTTAAATGCAGAGAAAGAGGTATGTTACCTTGATGCTGTTTTCTTTAAAATGTGGAATCTGTAATTACAATCCTGTAAACTTAAAGATATGTTTATAGTTAAGTTTTATATAAATTGATTTTGGTTTATAGGTTCTCTATAACTAGGAATTTTAAGTCTATATGCCTGCGTGCCCTCTGATGTTATATATAAATGATAGCAGTTGTCTTTTTATTTATAATAAGATTTTCAGTCTATCCCTTCTGTTGAGTTAGTGGAACTTTCAATCTGAATATTTACTGTATTTCACAAAGACTTTACTAATGGTTGAAAGCATGTGTCTTGGTTCAAAATCACCCAGTGCTAGAAAGTAAGTTGTGATATAGAAAAGGCTGGTTGAATTTAAAACCTGAGATGTATTCAGGAGATTCCTGAATACTTAAGATAGAATTCTATGTACAGAACAATGGGAGAGATCCCAGCTCTACAGAAGTTGCTGCTAGTGCCTTCAGTGAATCCAGGATTTCACATCATGTCTTATTCTTCCCTGAGGATAAACAGACTCACCTGGTGTTAAAATCAAAGAATCTATTCTTATTCTTCAAATTAATAGCAGTGGGAAAGCACATGTTCTTACTGTTTGAGGGCAGAGAAAAGTAGAAATAGTATGAATCGTAGCTGTATGTCTTTTAAAAATTTATAAAATTTTAAAATATATATAGGAACTAACATAACTTTTTATGTTCTTCAATCAACTAGAAAGAAGGCATGGAAATTTGGTACTTGGAAAAAATCTTTAAAACAAAAATCTTTTTCTATATTCCCTTTTTGGAAATAGCCTGCTAGCACTCATACAGGATTAAGAGTGTCTTGGGCCAATATGAATGAGAGAGAAACTGTTTGTAATGTGTTGGTAATGTGGATAAATGTACAAGATTCCTCTGTAGAATCTGCCAGCTTTCAATTTTGTAACAGACCACAGAATCATTTTGGTTCAGTGACACACTTTATGATACAGAAACTGCTTTCCAACCTAAAAATAATATATTTTCAGCTAGGAATCAGCATTTTATATTTAGGCACAATATACTGTCACACTGTGTGATGTTCCTAATGATGTACTATGCAAAACTGATGAGATACTGGCTACTTGCAAAAAATGTAAAGTGACATTCTATGCACCTACCTTCAGCAGAAACACTCCTTGTAACATATGTCATGTAGTAACAATGATACAGCCAACTGACACCAATTAAAAAGTCACAAATGGTTGCTTTTCTCTAATGTTCAAAGAGCTCAAAGAATTTAGATGTGTACATTAAGGATCAGATGCTCAGTTGCATATTCTACAAACTATGTTTTAAAAAAATCAGCATGCAGATGTCTGTGACAATAACTACCAGGAAAAAGCGAAGGGTGAACTGTCACAAAGTTTGACAGGCCATTGCATATTGAGGGTCTTCTTTTCCTATTGCCATTTGAATAGTCCCATAGTGTTTCTGTACTCTGTTTTGCAAGCAGATAGAGGGCAGGTAGGTATTCTGATTAAGGTATGGGACCGGTGGTACAAGAAAACTGCAGTAAATATTTTTAGACTTCTGTACGAACTTCCAGTATGACCTTGGATAAACTTTTAATCAATCTTGCTTGGTTTTCCATATCTGAAAATTTTGGATACTACTAGCTTCCTATCTAAAATTTTCTGCATGTTAGTGACACACTGAGATACCATGACAGTTGAATTACTACCATAGGCCCATTTAAATTATTTTAGCTCATTTTACAGAATTTTAAAAATGTTTTTTGAAGTAGTCTTAAGTGCCAGGAACTTGTACAGCAAAGCAGAGAATCCTGAACTAGTGATAGAGAACAGGAAACAGACATTTGGGGACAAAAGGACCTCGGTTGATCAGATCCCTGGAGAAGAAAACAGGTATGAAATACAGGTCTGGGCTTATCCAGAGATACAGACAAAAAGGGAAAAACAGCCGAAAACCACTGCATATGATAAAATATGAAAAAAAGAGAAGGAATAGGCATGTATTAAAAGGGATCTTCCAGGGCCAAAGTCACTTTTTGGAAGGCTGGTGTTGTGGTTTAGTCCCAGCCGGCAACTAAGCACCACACAGCTGCTCGCTCACTCTCCCCCAGGTGGGATGGGGGAGAGAATCGGAAGAGGAAAAGTCAGAAAACTCGTGAGTTGAGATAAAGACAGTTTAATAGGTAAAGCAAAAGCCGCACAGGCAAGCAAAGCAAAACAAGGAATTCATTCACCACCTTCCCCAGGTGTTCAGCCATCTCCAGGAAAGCAGGGCTCCATCACGTGTAACGGTTACTTGGGAAGAATCACAGAATCACAGAATCACTAAGGTTGGAAAAGACCTGTAAGATCATCAAGTCCAACCATAAAAAAAAAAAAAACAACCAACAAACAAAAAACCAAACCACCCACAAACCACAAAACACACCACAACCCACACCAAAACAACTCACCCACACCACACAGCACCATGCCCATCAAGCCACATCCCACAATGCCACATCCACACGCTCCTTGAATACCTCCAGGGAGGGTGACTCCACTACCTCCCTGGGCAGCCTGTTCCAATGCTTCACCACTCTCTCGGTAAAAAACTTTTTCCTAATATCCAACCTGAACCTCCCCTGGCGCAACTTGAGGCCATTTCCTCTAGTCCTGTCACTCGTCACTTGGGAGAAGAGACCAACACCCACCTCTCTGCAACCTCCTTTCAGGTAATTGTAGAGAGCGATGAGGTCACCCCTCAGCCTCCTCTTCTCCAGACTGAACAACCCCAGTTCCCTCAGCCGCCCCTCAGAACACTTGTGCTCCAGACCCCTCACCAGCTTCGTTGCCCTTCTCTGGACATGCTCCAGCACCTCAATGTCCTTCTTGTAGTGAGGGGCCCAAAACTGAACACAGGATTCGAGGTGCGGCCTCACCAGCGCTGAGTCCAGGGTCATGATCACTTCCCTGCTCCTGCTGGCTACACTATTTCTGATACAGGCCAGGATGCCGTTGGCCTTCTTGGCCACCTGGGCACACTGCTGGCTCATCTTCAGCCGCCTGTCAATCAACACCCCCAGGTCCTTTTCTGCAGGGCAGCTTTCCAGCCACTCGTCCCCAAGCCTGTAGCGTTGTCTGGGGTTGTTGTGGCCAAAGTGTAGAACCCGGCACTTGGCCTTATTGAACTTCATCCAATTGGCCTCGGCCCATCGATCCAGCCTGTCCAGATCTCTCTGCAGAGCCTTCCTACCCTCCAGCAGATCAACACTCCTGCCCAACTTGGTGTTGTCTGCGAACTTGCTGAGGGAGCACTCTATCCCCTCATCCAGATCTTCAATAAAGATATTAAACAAGACCGGCCCCAAAACTGAGCCCTGGGGGACTCCGCTTGTGACCGGCTGCCAACTGGATTTCACCCCATTCACCACAACTCTCTGGGCTTGGCTGTCCAGCCAGTTTTTAACCCAGCGAAGAGTGTACCTGTCTAAGCCACGAGTCGCCAGCTTCTCCAGGAGAATACTGTGGGGAACAGTGTCGAAGGCTTTGCTGAAGTCCAGGTAGACAACATCAACAGCCTTTCCCTCATCCACGAGGCGGGTCACCTGGTCATAGAAGGAGATCAGGTTGGTCAAGCAGGACCTGCCTTTCATGAACCCGTGCTGGCTGGGCCTGATCCCTTGGTTGTCCTGCACATGTCCCTTGAGCGCCCTCAAGATGAGCCTCTCCATAATCTTCCCTGGCACCGAGGTCAGGCTGACAGGCCTGTAGTTCCCCGGATCCTCCTTCCAGCCCTTCTTGTAGATGGGCGTCACGTTGGCAAGCCTCCAGTCGTCTGGGACCTCCCCCGTTAACCAGGACTGTTGATAAATGATGGAGAGTGGCTTGGCAAGCTCCTCTGCCAGCTCCCTCAGCACCCTTGGGTGGATGCCATCAGGCCCCATAGACTTATGAGTGTCCAGGTCGTTAACTGCTTCCTCCTGGATCATGGGGAGTTTATTTTGTTCTCCATCCTTGTCTTCCAGCTCAGGGAGTTGAATACCCTGAGGATACCTGGTCTGGCTATTAAAGACTGAGGCAAAGAAGGCATTAAGTACCTCAGCCTTTTCCTCATACTTCGTGACAATGTTCCCCACCACATCCGGTAAAGGATGGAGATTCTCCTTGGCTCTCTTTTTGTTATTAATGTATTTATAGAAGCATTTTTTGTTATTCCTTACGACCGTGGCCAGATTGAGCTCTAGTTGGGCTTTTGCCTTCCTAATTCCCTCTCTGCATGACCTAACGAGGTCCTTGTATTCTTCTTCACTTCACTTTACTTCTTCACTTGCCTGCCCCTTCTTCCAGAGGTGATAAAAGACAAACACCATTGCTCCAAATGTCCTCCCCTTCCTTCTTCTTCCCCCAGCTTTATATGCTGAGCATGGCATCATATGGTATGGAATATCCCTTTGGTCAGTTGGGGTCAGCTGTCCCGCCTGTGTCCCCTCCCAACTTCTTGTGCACCCCCAGCCTACTCGCTGGTGGGTGATGTGAGAAGTAGAAAAGGCCTTGACACTGTGTAAGCACTGCTCAGCAGTAATTAAAACATCCCTGCTTTATCAACACTGTTTCCAGCACAAATCCAAAACATAGCCCCATACTAGCTACTACAAAGAAAATTAACTCTACCCCAGCCAAAACCAGCACAGCTGGTGAAATTCCATTGGGGTAGTTAATGATAGAAGTTTTCTCTGCATCCAGGGACTTAGATATGGATGTGTCTATGGATAGAGTTATCAGTAAAATTAATGGAGAGAAACACAATTCCTAACAGTTATAACACTGAGAAATTTTAATTCTCAGGGTATACGTTGGAGAACAAATGCAACTAATAGCCAAAGGAACTCTGTATTCCTAGATGTGTTTAGCTGACATGTTTCTTAATCAAGTATCCCCCAGAAGTACTTTTGGAGAAAATAACTTTAAGTAATTAATTAACATGGAGTTAATTAAAAAGTTGATTTGATTTAAATTACAGGGAAAATATACAAAAGTAGGACAGTAGGTAAGGTCTGGGATTTCAGAAGGATCTATTTTGATAAAGGAAATGAGTAGTAAAGTCAGTTGGGTTGAAAACGTGAGCTCAAGATCTTGAGGCCTGAAGATTTTCCAAGTCAAAAGTGTTAAATCTAACACTAATCTGTGTCACATATAAAGAGAAGAGACCTTCCAAAAAGGTGATTAATGCAAGCATAACCACCTCAAAACCTGTATAATCAGAGGCGTAGAAATAATGGGAAAAAAGTGTGATAACCAAGAAGATAATGTTTTAAAGTCAAGCTGGGATGGAGTTTGCCAGATGTAAAGTGACTGAAGTGTCTTAAAAGCAGGTTGGTTTTCACCCCACTGCTCCAACTAGAAGGCTGTTCAAGCTTTTCTGTGACCAACCAATTCAGAACTTCCTTTTTTTCCCAACTTGAAGACACTCAGGACCAATTTCACACTACTATTACTTGGACCAATATTGCCTTTTAGTTTAACTTTCTCTTTCCCCTTTCTGTCGTTCTCAGGAAAAGCGGATCATCCCTGCTGTTTTTCCTCTGCTTTTGTTTCCTTTAGTATACTTCTTTTAGTTTCATTTAATCCTTGAATGATGGCAACAGGAACTGTAGCCATTATCAAGCTGTACTGTTATGAATAGTTCCCTGTTTCTGGCTCTGACCCATCACTTTGTAATCCATGGCTCCAAAACTGTGGTGATCCCATGGTCATCAACTAATACTCCTCCTACCAGCACTTCTTCAGTTGTTTTCCTTAGATGATTTCCCAAAATAGACAGGTCTATCAATAAAAATATTGATTACTCCCAGCTGAGGAACTGGAAATAAGTTGTCAGTTACTACATTTTTCCGGAAACTGAAAGGACGTTCCTAACTCACTGCTCCACCATGCGGTAAGACTCTGATGGCTTCCTAAACAGATTTGCAGTAAGTATTACCCTAAATGGTTTTCAGATAGAGCTCAATAACTCTATAAAAGGGATTATATCATGTGCTGTCTTTGAGTTTGAATAGAAAACCCAAAATGTCTTCTCCAGTCCTATGTTTTTAGCTAATCCTTACTTTCTTTCCGTAATTCCATACCCCTTAAATAAAAGCACTTTTCATCTTGCAGCTCCTTCTCCTTTAGTTTTTGTTTTACTTTGCAAAACACAGAAAAGCTGTCTTTCACTCTTTCCTCTGGTTTTTTTTTGTTGTTTTTTTGTTTGGTTGGTTGGTTTGGTTTGTTTTTCTAACAGAGAAAGGCCAATCCTACTGTTGATGCATTGTCTCTATTCATCTCCTTGAATGCATGGTTCAGTTTTAAGCTGCAGTTTTGAAAAGACAATGGTATTTCCAGATTTGAACCCTGATAAAAAGTATGACACAGAGGGAGAAGGACTAAAATGCCTGGAAAATTAAGACTTATGGCAATGTAATGACCCAAGAAGAAAGCACTTCCACTGTAGAGAATTCCCTACAGTAATTTTGGAAATCTCATTACAGACAGATCTTCTTTTACTTCAAGGATTGTCTCAAATACAATTCTCCTGCATTTCTCTGTAATAATAAGAAGCTCTATCTGCCGATTTAGCCCCAACTCTTGAATGTCTGTAATTCAGGACAGTTTGCAGAAAAAATAAAGAGTATAGTATGCCAATTAAATCTCCCAGAAGACTGGATTACCACAGTTTTGTTTCATCATAGCCTTGTTTGGTGTTTGGCAGGGTAATAAATAGCAGAGAGAGATGTAATATTCCTGTTTCTTCAAGTTCAAGTGTTACAGTTTCACTTGGAAAACCAATATTAGCTGTTTCATGCACTTAGGGAGGAAGAGAAAGAGCAAGAAAGACCCTTGCTCAAAATGGCTCAACAGCTGGCCTTTCCCTTCAAATGAAAATGAAGGGAAAAAAAGGAATCAAAACAAGACAATATTATCATACCCCCAGCTATATGATCCTTTCCTCAAATCTTGCTTCCTTTAGCATCTGAAACTAGATGCCATGCCTTATTTTTATCTGTATAGAGATGGCTGGTCTTACTAGTTTGATGACAGAAAGGCAGAGGACAAACATCCTGCTTGATGCAAAATATTTAAGGGAAAAAATTACTGTTGACTGAGTGGTTTGAGTAATTCAAAATTGTCCTCACAGATGGTAAAAAAATATTATAGAGTAATTTTTCTGAAGCTGTTGTTGTACACACACTGCATCAGTAATTAAAAAACCCCCAAATCCTATAAAAATGTTACCAATATGTATTTAATAGCATCTTTATTATTTTCTCATTCATCTTTTTTTTTTTTTCCTTCTTAAGTGTCTATTAATACATCTATAAGAATGTTATTGTTCTTTCCTAAAGGTTTCTTCTGACTAGTCTTATTTCACAGGATTAATTCTGGATAAAGGAAAAGCTACCACTCTCTGATTGTTTCTCTTGGGTGCAGAAGTCACTCTTCCTTTAAGTTAATAATTTCATAACCGGTGATATGGCTGATTTGCTCATAAAAATAAAGACACTCTGGTCCTATATGTTGTTTATCATTTGGTTTCACAAAGAGAGCACATTTTCATGTACAAATCCATTCTCAAGCAAATCTGATTCCTTGCTAATCCATAGCGTATTTTGATCTTTACTGGGTAATGAAGTCTTCATTTTTATGTGTAAAAAAATCTCATGTATAATACAAACAACATTATCTCTAAAACTGTGATACATCATCATACATGCAAAACCAAAGCCTTGGGTAAGACAGCCTGGCAAGTTAGATGAACCACTTCAATTTTCCATCAATCAAATTATAGTTTATTGTTCAGCTGAACTACCTCAGGCAACACAAATCTAAAAACTGTCATTTTGGAAACATTACATTTTTTTTCTGTCACATTATAACCCAAGCCATGGCCATAAAAAAGAATGTCATACCATTACTGACTGTAATATTCCTTAATTTAAGAACAGCTAATTCATCTGCAGTGTATGCAGTGTTCCTAGTATTTGGAGCTTATAGCAGTGTTCAGTTACAGTAATCTTATCAAACTCCATTAGTACTTTTATTATTTTTTAAATAATGGAGATTTTTGAAAATTCAATTAAGAATAGAATGGTTGTTTATAACAGCATTTTAATGCCTACATTAGAAATAAGGTTTGCATTTCAGAATCATCTAATATTTCAATTATTTTGTTTCTATGAACACTAAATTGTAGGGAATTTAATTCAAAATTAGGATTCTATGGCATACACTTGATGAAAGAATCTGCTGTCCTTTTTCTATTTCTTTACAGCAATGAGTCTCATCACTGTAAAGCTCAGAAGTTAAAAATTAATCTGGTGAACATTACAGGTCTGTTTGTGTTCTGTCACCCCAAATGCACCTATGTCCTTTTTGAGATTTAGGCTATGAAATTCCTCTAACATTGAAGACCAGCAATGTAATGCTTGTACATTTTAAATGTTCTATTTGCACTTATCCTAAATTTCTAAATGATAACTTTATGGTGTTCCTTTATTTATCCACATTAAGTTGCAATGCATATACCAGTTAATGGAAGAGTAGAGGGTGAAAATTACAAACAGAAGAGGGTATATTTCTTCCCTGGTTAAAATATATAGAATTGAGAGTGTGAAAAGAAAGAGACTTGCTAATACAGGTGTGCTCCCCTCACCATCTATATTCTTAAAAATAGAATCATGTTAGCCTAGGAAATCTTAAACTTAGTTAAGGTACAACTCTTTAAATAATATATGATGAAATTTAAAGATAACCGAAATGTTGTAAGAACATACACTTCACTGCAAAGGTATATATCATGAGGACACCTGTCCCCCCCTTAATTGACTACCTGCTACAAGAAAAACCTGCTAAAAGAACAGATTTACTGTGCAGTGAGGCAATGAATTTAGGAGGTCTCTGCTGAATAAAAAACTAGTTCCATTGGTTGAGCTGGGCCATGTTCTTGAACAAGTTCAGACATATTAACTGAGCTTTTATGTGCTTTTATGCACCATTTATTTTTGAAAAATCAGGAATTTTCACTGCAACAATTACTTATGCACCAAAGTCATAAAATTCCTGTTGTTGGTATTCACCAAATCTATGCTAAGCAAATTCCAGCAAGGATTATTATACACCCTTTGTATGTACGTACAAAAAGGTGAGAGAAATCAACCCAAGACTAGTAAGTGTAAAGAATTTAATCATGGCATTTGCATTTCCTTTTTATTTTTAATTGAAACAGGTTATTTTATGTAAGATACAAATTTACTTAAGTAACATATTGCTGCTCTTGTGAAGCTTAAATTGTTATTATATTTATGGATCCAGTTACTTTTCTATCAGCCTAGTACACTGCAAAAAGTATGAGTGAGAGCACACGTAGTAAGACAAGAATCGGATCCTTACAGTGCTTTTTTTAGTGGGTCACACTAAGGTTCAGGAATGCACCAGAGTTTTCAGGGAAACAGAAATACCAGTCCTAAATTTTCAGAGCATATTAGAGTTTTAGCCTCATTCCCCATTTCGTTGAAAAGTATCACACTGGTGAATATCTTAAGCAGCAGTTAGAAAAGGTAGGCATCAGACATAATTTTCTAATTAACAAACCTATACCTTCTAGTGTTACGCTTGTTCTGTAACAGCTCTTTTTCTGTTTTATACTATTTTGTTTCTCCTCCTGAAGGAAATTATTTTTCTTTGAGCTGAAAGTGGTCCCCTAAGCACTTTGCTATCTCAGATGTGAGTTTTCCAGATCAAAAGGAACCCTGAGAATGCTGTGACCTTCATTCACAGGGTAGGTAATAGAGAAGTAGGAAGGTATCATAAAACTAGTTACAATTAAAAAATATGACTGACCATCTAAGACTCAGTAATATGGGTTAAAGTTGCTTCCTCTCAAGTGAAAACACTGTTTTCATGACTCATTCCACTGACTCATGAATATATGTATATGTTCACTACATAAAAATTCTTGTTTTATCCTGTTTTGCCAGAAGCTGGGCTTTCCTACTGTGATACTAGCTGCCGGCAGTGGAAGCACCCAAACCTTTGGCATATGCAGCCTTGCAATAAAATCCAGGGTGTTTCCTAGATACGGTATAATTAACTTCAAATGTTATGTTACAATTATGTTCAGGGTGTGACTTAGACAAAATAAAGCACTTCTGAGTGAAGACTGACGTGCAATTCTAAATGCACCCTTTTTTGTGTCTAGGTACTATAAATATTTCAGAATACTATAGATAGCACCAAACCAAAACTTTTTATGTCCCTTAAATTTTGGACCTTAGTTTTACAATATGAGATGGATTTTTTTGAGCTCATTTAAACTCTTGCTGTTTAAAATATGAGTAAAACCTAGCAAGTCATAGCCACATTTTGCCTAGTTGTATTTAAGATTATGCATTAGGATTTCTTCAATCTTAGTAATCATGTAAGTGATTGTAACATTGTATGTATTTATGCATACCTGCTTCACATCCTTTAAAAAGGTTTCCAGCCAATACATTGAAATGGACATGCTCCCTTCTAGTTTGCAAAAGTACAGCTTCCAAAATAGTTTTTCTCATGTTTCAGTCATGCCAGTGAAACAACCTCTAAAATGTGCCACCAGCTATACACTTGTTGTCTTTAGGAAGCATATTCAGTCAACCTAATTTTTTTCTCTTCCAACAACCGGTTGTAGCTGGGCTTCTTCCAGTTAAGTTTATCTTTGCCCATCAGTTCATGTGAAAGGCTATCAGGATGTGATCCAAACTGCATAGGTTTAGGTGCCATCTCATCCCTGAGACCTTTACTGTTACCCTCACTTGTGAGTACTCCATACTCAGAAGAAGCCCGATCTGGAAGATAGGCAATGGTCTCCTCTCTGCAGTGTAGCCAAGTTTTGAATGGGCAGCACCAGGGCTCAGGCATGGACCGTGATTTAGTCATCCAGATCGTAATGTACTCAACAGAGAGTTCCCTCCAGGGTGAAACGCTTTCTTTTAAAACAGTGTGTCTAAAGAAGGATATTTTGGTATGGTCCTTTCTCATCACCAATTGACACACTACTCTTAGATCCACATCTCAGCTATAGTCCTTTGCCATCTGCTTTCTAGAACACAGGGAATTTCTACTTTTCTCTTATTCCTTTATTAACCACCTCACATCAGGGAAAGTACAAGCAGTAGGAAACATGGATGTACCTATTGAAATGGGCACAAAATACAGCTCAGGCATTTCCACAGTAAAGACATTTTTAGTAGTTACAGTCCAGAAAACAAGTGAACTAAAATGAAAATGTGGATGCATCCTTAATAACAACTCATGGATGGGTTTCATTTATGATCCTGTTATAATGGCATGATCTCATTACAAACTCTCCCATCAATTTATAAATAGTGAAAAAATCAATAAATAGTAATTTATTCAATTTTTCATTAAGCCAATGTGCTGGTATAGGAATATGGCAGATCCCCAGGTATTCAAATGCTGCCTATGGCTTGCCCTTCTCTGAGATACTTTTTCATCTTTGTCACATTTTAAAATGGTTTCAAAGGAGAAGATCAAATGAGGAGTGAGTAAGGTTTTTAACAAGGCAGTCATTTTTAACTATCAAAATTCTTTTCATTTTCTACAGATACATATCAAGTAGAACTACATTTGTAAATTCAGGCCACAGCATTAAGCACAAAAGAGAAAAATAAATAATTGCTTGTGACAACATTATTACATTGTACTAATTGGATCATTAGACAGTGTCCTACAAAAATTTTACAAATTTGAGTCCAAACATATCTTTTAGAGAATATAAGTCTTACAACATTACAGACAAAAGTTAATCAAAGCGATACTTTCTCTTAGGTTGGTGAGCAGAGGAGGCATATAGGGAAAGGGAAAGAGAGAAAAAGTTTCTTTAAACAAGTGCATGCAAAGAACTAGAAAGTACTTTGATACCACTTCTTCCCTGAATAAAAATATGCTCTCTTTTATGGAGGATGAAGCTGTAGTTCAGTATTTCTGTACTTCTGAGCATGTTAATCCTATACAAAAAATGAGTATGGAGTAGTACCAACAATGAAATCTTACAACTTTTTCATTTGTTAAGACATGGAATCCTATTTTTAACATGTAACATGAAAGATAAATTGCTATGAAATATCAAAGAATAAAAAAACTAGAAGCCAGAAAATGAGTAGTAGACTTTGAAAATACATTGTATTGTGGGAAAATGACCCAAATGTTCCAGTTTTTATGAGGATGCTTGCTCCTGTTCTGACCTTTTTTCCAGATTTGTATTTGGAACTAGAAGGATATATTTCCTCTTTTGGAAATCTCCTTAAGGTCTGTGGAAAACATGTGTTGGATCAAAAGTTTCAGAACTCTAAGATCTTTCAAAGATTTTTTTTTTATTTTTTGTTTTTGATATTGCAGTTCTTTTCATTACAGCTAATTTTGATGATGGTTGGGTGAACTGTTAAAAAAAAAAAGTGAACCTGCCAAAGTTCATTGGTTAAAAAATCTGAACTAAACTGAAGCACATATTTTTAATGTTTCTGTTTTAGAAGCTCAGAAGGGCGAGTGGTTTGTGATTTTTTTGTGTGTGTGTTTGTATGTTTTTGTGCCTTACACATGAAGACAATGTTTGACTATGAAATAATTAGTCTGAAGCTGACACACACTTTTATATCCTGGTCACTAGGCAGAATGTGACTATTCAAAAGCCACAGAGCTCTTTCTGGATGCGAAATGAATTTTTGTATTGTTAGTTTATTCATAATTTTGTACCACTTTTGCACACACTGTAGTATCATGTATATACACAGCAAGTGGAAAGTCAAAGATATCAACTATATAAAGATATATTACCTATGCTTCATAATTTCTAAAATTATGATATATATTACCTGAATATTTATACTTATTACACATTGCTCACTTAGAAGCTTTAGTCTCTCTCTCTCTCTCAATATATTTATATATACATGCAGACAATGTGATATCAGATTCACTGGCAAAGATCCATATTTATTAAAGATGACAGGGTCAAACTCTATACCAGTGAGACCAATGTTATATGTATAGCAACTGAGACAATCAACAGAATCAAACAGCTGAGATAGAACAGTAATGATAAAAGTAGACAAATAAATAAATGATTGTTATAAGAGTGATCAGGTTTTTTTCATATTCCCTGGTGGTAAGGAAAGAAGTAATCAGTGTATTTGCATCAGAAAAATACTAAATTCAAATGTTATGGAAAACTTTCTTATTAAAAGAATAGTGTTGGAACAGGTTGCTTAGTGAGGTTGAGGAAGTCCCTGCAATGGCTATTTTTAAAGAACGTTAGACCAATGTCTGTCAGTAATACTCTGTATATAACTGATTCCTTACAGAGCAGGGGGATAGATTAGATGACCTCTTAAGGTCCCTTCCAACACAATATCTCTATGAAGTTCTAATTGAAAAGAGCCCAATACAAATATTTATCAGACTTTTTTTCTTGTTCACATAGTTGGTTACTTTATGATTCTATGAGAGAGCAGTGAACTGGAAGGAACGGACAGCAAATGTCTTAATTTGGCAGTTTAGGGGGAAAAATATCTTTGTGCGTATTTTGATGTCTGTTACTGGCAGAAAATACAAACAAAAAGCTGCCAAAATATTTTTGAGCCAAATTCAGCCACGTAATTCTCTTTCAATATGAGACATATGATAGGTTCTACAGCCAATCTCTGAACTCTTTACTTTTATATTTCATATTACCTTGAAAATCTATTCTGATGTATGTATACACACAGACAGACAGGCAGACACACACAGTTTCTTTAAGCAGTCAAACTGAACCAAAATTTGACTAAAATTGTATTATGCCGGCGCATAAAAATACAAAGAGTTATAGATAGCATCAGTTACAGAAAGGCAGGATAAGGACAATGTTCATATCTATTTATTAGGTGTATTAAACTACTTCCAGTTTATAGTTAAAACTGTACTCATGCAGAATTATCCGACAGCCGTTACTGTAAGATGGCACAACACTTACCTCTGAAGTCAGGAACTGCACATCAAGTGATCACAGAAAAGTTGAAAAATACCAGCCCCTGTTTTGGCTTTTCAGTAGAAACAGTCAGTAGACAAAGGCTTGGCAGCTTCAGATACAGTGTGATTTCAACCAGGTTATTTCCAGCTCTTCTGTGGGTGATGGAGAGAAGAGTCAGACTGGTAAGCAGCCTGCACTCTCCAAAATGGAAAGGCTGGGATTCTTCATCATCTTACATGCATCAGGCAGAAGAAAAGCTTTTATCCAATGCACATTCATAATAGCCAGGAAGAATATTGCCATAGCTGCTGCCTGGGAGTCTCTGCAACAGTCAGACAGATGGACTCCCAGATCACTTGTGTAAGGTCAAGGACATTCAAACACCAGCAAGATAAAACTTGAGGGTAGAAGTAGTGTCACATTTGGTGATACCCAGATGCACTGAAATCCCAAACATAAAACCAATGCAAAAAAAGAAAAGAAATCCAAACCACAGAATTTTTAGTTTGCTTTTCCAAGTAAATAAATCCAACATTGCCTAGAGAGGAGGCTTTGAAAAATTACAGCTCTTTCAAGCCTTTGTTATTAAGAACTATGATGTCACTGATTGTGGCTGAGAAACAGGTATTTACAGCTACTTTTTTTCCCAAGGCTTTAAGGTGTCAGGAAATGATCCAGGTTACTTAAAGTATTACAATAATGCCTTAATCACTTGCAGTCCTCTTCGTACCATCATCATCACCAAAAGCAAAAGTAGGCATAACTCAACTTTTTCCTGAGAATCTGACAAAACTGTTTCAACATACTTTATCTATATATTTCAATCATATTTTATTGCTTCCTCAGCTTCTTTTAACATCCTTTTACCTAACTTGTTTGCAAAATTGTAACTTTATGAACATGCATTTAATTTGCCTTTGAATATCTTCCATTTTTGATTCACACTTTCCACTTCAAAAGTCTTTTTACAGTCATTTATGCTAACAGTTACTTTAAACTTTGAAAGCAGATCCTTCTGAGTTCCAAGTATAAAATTATTGGGTGTTATAACATCTTTGCACTAAAGAAATGCAACTAAATAAGAAGTAGCCTTATTATTTGGACTACTAATAAGTGTTAGGTCATCTGTTAATCCTTCTTTATTCTACAAAAGAGAGTACATTGTATTTAAAGTATAGCAGTGTCAAGCATGTTATTATTATACTGGATGCTAACTGACACAGTTCAGTTAGGCTTTAGACAACTGTTATACTGTACACAAGTAGCTTTGAAATCTCCTCAGAATCCCTTTCTTCTGCAAGCTGTGCCAGGAACATTAAGAATTAAGTATGCTGAAATTGGAATATTTTTGAACAGCACTGGTGTGGGCGTAAGGCAAAAACAAGAGGTTTTTAACAAACTCAGCACAAGTAGTTTGCATACAAATGAACAATTTGTTCTTGAAAATGTTCTTTCCATCTTGTTTTACTATTAAGCACATTCAAGGACAATTGTTGGTATAAATTTTGATGACTATCATGAGAACTTTGGCAGTGAAAATCAGTGAGAAGGTACTGTAGGAGGATGTTACCCCTTCCAACTTTCTGGTCAACATTTAGGAGCAACTGAAAAAATATCCAAAAAAATTAACGCCCACACTTTTACACAGAATATAGCACAGGGCAACAGGATTTTTAAGATCTCACACTGCATACTCTTACTCATATTACTAGTACTGAGTATTATGTGGTAGAACTTGTAGACTCAAACTTTTAGTAAGGTCCACAAGGTGCCTATGTCTACATGCAGAACAAAGTCTTTAATTTTATGATGAGTCATCAGCATATAACTTCACAGCACTCCTAGCAATTTCAGATATTTTGGAAATCAACAACACCCTCACAATGGAAATTATTTTTTCTGAGGCTGCAATTTCACCACCACTTAGACTATATTTTTGCACTATCAAGTACTAAATTGATTTTGTTCAAACATGGATATGCCATTGCATTACTGCTGAACTGGACAGAACACACAATATAGCATTTATATCAGATTTCTGCTCTTATAGGGGTTTTATGTCAGCTGTAGGAGGAAAAATGATACCTGATCCAGCAAAAAGTCGGTGGTACAAACATAAGAGTGATTTTATACCAGATGACTACTTTGCATCCGTGGCTGTGGCATTTCCAGTCCTATAGCAAGAGCTCTGAAGCAAGATTTACTGTATTGTCAAGCCATGGCCTGAGGGTTTTAAACAGCTTGATTAGAAGATTCTTACTGTCACATAATAAGATCTGTTGAATGCGATGAAAGGTTAGTATTTCACACAATGATTTGCAAACCTTCAGCTGAAATCCAGTATGTGGGTTTTCTATTCTTTTTTTTTTTCCTTGGCGAAAATAGGTTGTGTGTATTTTTTGCCTCCAAATTTCAATAGGTCATTTGCAATCAATACCGCAGCAACTTCTGTGCAACATGTGGTACATCCATTTCTAAGAAAGCAACAACATCTTAACTCATACTAAACTTGTTCCTAGTATGTCTAGAATAAGAATATGAAAAGCTTTGTTTTCAAGGGGTACTTTTAGTGAAATAAGAATTATAAATAAGGACAGATCTCTTTATGTTTCATATAAAGAAAATTGAATCTAGGAGCTGCAGTCAGATATTTTCACCCCTTCATGAATGGCATATTTCTGCTTCAAGATGAAAGTGGATCTCAGAAAAGGATATTCAAGTAGGGAAAATAATTTTAGGATTGTTAGGTCCAGATAAAAAGAGGGTTGTTTCTAATGGGAAAATGCATGCTGTCTTTCAGGATTGACTCTTGTCCAGCACGGAACATTCCTCCAACCGTGATTACTGTGAGATGCTACCAAATTCCTACAGAGGTAACATACAGATGTTGCTAAAATCATTAACATATAGGAAAAATTCCTAGGAGATTTTACCTCTGTGGTCTTCTTTATTTTTATTTTTATTTTTATTTTTATTTTTATTTTTATTTTTATTTTTATTTTTATTTTTATTTTTATTTTTATTTTTTAATTTTCTCTATTTTGTGGTAAGGCATTTAGCTGAAGTATCAGGACTGTAATTGAGTCAGTAACTCCCTTTCTCTTTCTCCCCTCCCCCACAAAGTAATTTTTATGAGCAAAAATCTATCACATTTGACAATAATGGGAAATGTGACTGCTATGAAGTGGCAGGGTATCAAATCTCTTTTTTCCCCTGCCTAGACTCGATTTTCTCTCTCCATTTGCTTTACTTACAATGTAAAATATGCTACATATTTTGGGAGACAAATTCTTTGAGATACAATATAAAAATTAATGCTTTCTGATCTTTGAATAAATGCATTATTTAGAAATATTTGTTTGACTTAACAATTATCAACAGTTTTACTGAGTGTATTATTAAGG
The DNA here is from genome assembly GCF_030936135.1 of Gavia stellata. Classification (NCBI taxonomy): domain Eukaryota; kingdom Metazoa; phylum Chordata; class Aves; order Gaviiformes; family Gaviidae; genus Gavia; species Gavia stellata. The sequence continues at coordinate 34,339,874 of NC_082596.1, forward strand.
CCATGTCACAGTATACAGTCACACATTCAAAAGCAGATCCCCACCCTAGAATGTTACTGTGTATTTTTTTCTGTAAGTCAACACCTTCATGAAAAAACCTGTTTTTTATATAGAGTTTTCGACCATGTTTTGAAGATCTGCAGAGTTAGGCATGTTTGGTAGTTGCAAATCATAGGGCTGAGAGACCATCACAGTAAATAGTCTTGTTCTGTATGACAATTGTAATGACAAGAGTATAGAGATATCACCAAATACAAACAAATAGACCTTCACAGATCAAGCCTTAAACTAAATAGAGGTGCAAATAAGAAGCCAACACAGTCTTCAGAAAAGTCAAATGCAGCAGTCTGACTGTCTAATAAGCTGCCTGGCTGGCCAAGAATACCACTAGGGGAAAAAAAAAAAATTAAAAACATCACACTTCAAAGAATCAGGAGGGTGTCTTCAACAAGTCAGAAATTGGGTTTTGACCTTTCTGACTCATGTAAGCTTTCAGAATTCCCACCTGTGGTTTCTTTTCTAAATGATTTGATGATAAAAAGATAATATTTTTTCTTCTTTTGAATGGAAGAAACTCCTCCCTTTTTTGTGTTGGCTAAGACACTGCTCAAGCCAGCTCTGTCCAGTATTGCCCTTTCAGGGGCAGAAAAAAGAACTCTCTCTACTACGTTTCTCTGCATTACATTTCCTATCATATTAAGAGCCTTGGTAATAGAAATCTTTGCTGTAATTGTGCATAAATACATAGTTACTCTAAAATGAGCGTTAACACTAGGTTAGTTTTTTTGTTTTTTTGTATTAGATACATTCAGCATGAATGATGGTTTGTTTTTTAAAGAAATAAGACATGCCATCTAAAATGCACCATTGACTGAAGTTAGTATTTTCAAAAGGTAGCTTAAAGATTGGAGACTGCCATTTTTCACAGCTGGGACAGAGGCCTGATTTTAGAAAGTGCTGTCACTCATGCCCCTTTGAAATGGGCACTCCCAATCTGAAAAAAAACCCCAAATGTCTGCTCAGCCTCAAAATCCTGGATTTAGCTTTAAAAACCAGTTTATTTTTTCTTTAATGCAAAATGCCAATGAAAGCAAAACTTAGAAATCACCATCCTTGTATTCCATTTTTAGAGACCCAGAACATGCTAACTGACTCTTCAAGAAATAACAAGGTATTCTGAGCAAAACCTATATGGTGCTGAGGTCAGAGGATCTGAATATGCTTAAGATGCTCAACACTGCACAAGAGTAAACATCTGGAAGTGTCCTGGTGTAGAATTAGATAAAAGCATAAATTGGAAAGAAAATGCAAGTAATAAGGAACACCAGAACTTACACTCATTTGGAAAAAAATGACTGAACAAAAGATTGGAATCCATAACTGAGACAAAACTAGTGGACGACTTGTTAGAAACCCCTGCAGGGTGCTAAGCATTTTTTTTCTCAATCCCCCTTTTTTTTGAGAACAAGATAATCTTCTCGTGATCTCCCTGTATATAATCAAGAAGATTACAACTTCTTTCTGTTTTAACTTTGATCCTGCTGAGAAACTGCAACACTTTCAGCAGGTCATCCAGATAGTACTAGTCATTATGTATGAGAAGAAGCGCTCTTGAAGTAGTATGTATGCGACATGGAAAACTATTTTGATGGTAGGAGCTTAAGGATCATGCACAATATTGCTGAAAGTGTAAAACAAAGTAGTTAGAAGCAGCTGTGAAAACAGAGAGTAAAAAACTCAATTGTTGATTCTAAAAAGCAGTTTGTCCTTTTTTCTAAAATAAGTCCACGGCTTAAACAGTGTAAATAATGTTTCTCTGTACTGTAAAGCTCTATATATTCTTGTGTTTTGCTAATATGTTCCTAGAAGAGTGCTGTCTCCTTGTACCTATTGTATCTAAGTGGATCTATGGAGGAAGTTCCTTTCTGTTAGCTTTGTCCAGTACATCTCCTGTGATGCAACCACACATGCATAGATCTGCCCTTCTTCACTTTCCCCATTTTCCTCCCAAACTTAGATTTCTGAGCAACAGCTTCACCATAGTCTACCTCTCTATTTTTTGGTACACTGGGCTTGCTAATTGTCAAGAAGATTCTGAAAGACATTGGTGGGATACCAGTTCATCCCCATGTTTTTACTATGTATCCAAGATTCAGCAGGGTTATTCTGGCTGCAAGGATTTTCGGGGGGAATTTACTGGCTGGGACACAAATGCACTTGTCAACCCAAGGAAAGCTAATGTGAATGTGAGAAATGTGAGATGAAGAAAACAAATTTCGTAGCTGGACCCTTTTTAATCTCTCTTTTGCAGCATTTTATTTATATTTTATAAGGAGGAGTACAATGGTTTAAAAAGTGAAGGGTGCTTTTGAGGAAATTTTATTTATTATATAAAGAATTCATTATGCAAAAACTTCAATCTTGCTGAAAGGAAAGATCAAATACTTCTCCAAACTACAGTGATAAACTACTATGTTAACTATTAATAGGAAAATGCTTAGGGCAGGATGAGAAAACTTTAAACTGAATATGGCCCCATAAACACATCTTAGAATACTTCAGATATTTAAAATGCCACCTCCTATTCAGTGTTTATGACTGTAGCATAGTATAGCACAAGTAACTTCAGTGTATTGTGAACAAGACCAAATACAGCTCCCAACATGGTCCACAGAAAAACTCCCACTTACATTACTGAGAGCAGAAGCAGGCAGCCCTAAATTAGTAATAGCTGATGTGTCATTAGATTTATCTTCTGCAGCCTAGGACCACTTCTATGTGGCATGATTCATTGCAGGTTCCAACATAAATTATGGATCCAGGAGAAACTGGTAGTTACACATTGCAAGTTGCAATGACTGGAATTTGTGTTCTGCTTTTTGTTCTTTCTTTTAACTATGGACATCAGGTTAACAGTAAAAATATTGTTAAATTTCCCATCTCCTTGTACATGTTTTATCAGCATCCAGTATTCCCTCTTCCATTTCACAGAAACTTTCCCCTGCCTCTCACCTCTGTACTGTAATAACCTAAAATTCAGAAATTAGATTCTTCTTTCCTCAGTCTTCCCCTGTGCTCAGTTGCCGAGTTCTGTTACCCAAGTGTTGAATTCAGCCCTAGAGCTGGCCAAGTTCCGTGCAGAGTAAAGTGATTTCCATGTTGCTCGCTATATGAATCACTGTGACAATAATGAAGCGTGGGTCGGTATGTTTTTCAGAGAGTTGACCTTGCATCAAAATCTGTTCTCATTAAGCAAAATTCCCAATGAAATTCAAAGCACAATTAATGACCACAGAATTTTGCCAAAAGCAGTAACCACTAAACTAAATGAGACAGTGTTGATTATGCAAATAAACAACCACTGTGGAAAGCTTGCCTATTGTCTAAAACAATGCATTTATATTATTATTTATATTACGATACTGATCAGAACTGGAGCCTTATTATGCTAGATGCTATACAAAGGCAAATTACAGGATTGTAGTGTAATTTGATACAAGATGCAATAAATAACAAACCACAGAAAGAGATCTCAGGTCTGAGGGAATTTTGTGCATACCAAGTTTATTCATTATCTAACAATATTTATAGTCATTACAATTTTGTCTTTAGTAATCGAAGGACTGCTTGAAACCAAAAATAGCTAACTCAATCCTGGCAATTAAATTAAAAGCTTTGCCATGTGAAAGCTCTTGGTATCGAAAGCATATTTATTTTATCAAGGAAAAGATGAACTTTTTCTTGGACTGCCAAAGTAAGTCAAATAACACATTGCAGTGGATTACACTTTCCCAGCAAAGTCTTTAGCAAAACTAGAAAATCTTGCAAAAAACCCTTCAATTAGTAGTTGTAAATTACTGCAGTGTGCACAGTTGGAGATTACAGATACAGTGTCTCAAAAGACATACTACTGAAGGAACCATAAAACAGGAGAACACCTAAGTTTCACCTTGGAAAGAAAGATTTAACTCTTACCATTTATAAAAAGCCAGTGCAAAAGCCACTTCCCAGTCTCAATCTGGGACGTCTCTTCTCCTCCCTGGTTTGCATATCTACCTATTTGCTTTTTTTAAAAATAATTTCTGTCTCCTTTGTGTCTAGGAAACAAAAAACATGAAGGGGAAATGGTTTCCTGACTATATAACAGAAACAGTTAAATTGTCTAAGTTCAAACTGGTGTTACATGCGCAAAGTAAATAAAAAGAAAAAAACCTATTTAGGAAACTACATTCCTGCAGATGCAGAAAGCTTACAATTCAGTCCCAAGATGAAGTCCACACCAGTGATAAAAACAGACAACCAAGCTTGCAGTAAGAAACACAACCCTTGAGTGATACTCATCACAACATGAGGTTACATAAAAGGATCTTCGATCAGAAAATAATTTTAAAAAGTGAGAGCTTCCCTTTAAATTCTATGGGCCAGCAGATCTGACCCTTTCTATATATAGTGAGCTCTGTGTTGTTGGAATCTTAAATTTTTTAGCAACACAATAAGCTAGACTGAAATGTTGTAACAGGCCTTGAGCTTTCCTTCTAAAGCATCTGTATGCGATGCCTGGGCTGACTGTGCTACACTCTGTCCAGTGATGGTGAATACCCATCACACAGTACATTTTTGTTATGAATAGCACTCCAGTATTTTACTCATCATCACAGTACACATAAAAGGCCAGAGAACAGATTGGAGTTTCTCCCAGGAAATATTAACTTCACACCTTCCTTTATGCCAGCTGTTTTTATCTTTTTGTCAGTGAATATGATGAATGTATTTGGAGTTTAAAGTACTTTTCATTCATCTCTCATTTCTTTGGGTTCTATAGTCATAGACAGCAAGAAGTTGGGGAATTTTGTATAGGGGCAAAAAAGCCCCGACAGGAATTAATTTTTCAAAGGATTCACATTAGTGAATGACTGTTGTAAATGCACATCCGGCAAAAAAATTAGAGTTTATTAATCTGTTATTCTGTATGGATTTGTAACGTGTCTCAAGGCTTCTTTTCCACGGGATTTTTTTGTCAGAAAGCCAATGAGATGTTGTTTTGGTTTTCCTTTCTCAGAAAAGGACCATTTTGTTAGCTGTTTTAGGGTAAATTTCCAAAACAGTTCATGGCAGGTATATATGCTAACCCAAACAACAAAGTTTAATATTAATTCATCAAGATGGTGTGCATAGAGAAGCGGAGTACGGAAACATATCTTGAAAGTTCTACCTTTCCCTTCTTCATTAAGCACCTTTTTGGAAATGTAGTCCAGAATACTCTTTCAAAGTAAGGAGACATTATATTCCGTGTTTCCCCCCATATTAAAAGAATCAAGTTCTAAAGGTTCTCAAAAATAGCAAATAAATAACAACGTGTGGCTGCCTTTGCCTGCCATAGCTTACCGTTCTATATGAGCAGCATATCATCTTCCACCCTTAGCGAACACTACATTACAGCTGACCATTCTCTGCATGATCAATTATCCTATTACTGTGTAAAACTAAAATGAAAGTAAATCCAAACAGTATTGGGGGTTTGTGTATTTTTACAGAAAACAAAGCTGATATGACTTTCCCAGCTGAAATTATAGCCGATAATTATACCATATAATATTATCTACAACAGGTTTGGCCATTGCATTGAGCTTGCTTTTCAATGGATTAAGTTAAATGACCAGCCATAGATTAAGTTTCTAAATTCAGTCCCTCAACTTGTTTAGGAAGGACTGGAAAAAATTCCAGGATTTTTCTCTATCATAGTACCTCTTTAGAACATAGCAGCCTGTTATAAACAATCACGAAAACATATGCTGTGGACTGTACTGGCATTCTCTTTGCTAGGTTTATATTTGTGTGTGTGGTAGGGAGGGGCTATGCACAAAAGAAGGCACTGGAAGCATTTCCTGCATGCCTGATCATTTCCTGCATCTCTTAATTCAGTGTCACTCTCAAGTTCTCTCCAGATAACTTTGTTGGAATCCTGAGGCAACCACTTTAAGATCCGTGGGTAGCAAATGTGAGTCTTGAAGCATTTTTAGCACTTGTTGACTGAGCATTTTTTCACTGCTTCTGAAATAATATAATCCATGTTATGAATAACTTAAAGTTTCCAAAGTTCTTGCATAAAATACTTTCAATAACACAAAGTTAAAAAGGAGAATGATAAAGTAAATCTTCCACTTTTGAAATTATTCATTCTGAAAAAGGCTCATCCAGAGAGAGAAGGGAGGAATTCTTAGGGAAATGTATAGCTAGGATCACCTCTTCTTCAGCAAATGTCAGCAAAGGAGAAGGTTCAATGTCCAACCCTGGACCAACTTTGCTCTCACACATACTACTGTAAAGCTGGAGACAGTCCAACCAAACCAAAGTGAAGAGCACCTGATGAAAGGCATACCGAGGCCCAAGTTTTTAATGGAAACATACATGCATACATTAACACCATCACAAATAAAACAGTGTGTCATGTTATGCAGCAGGTAGGTTCAGTGCTATTTCACAGTTTGTGCTTTGGACTCTACTTGCAGTGAAATCAAACCTCCAGCTGATGCAGAAGATCTGTTTGCTTTTGCAATAGTGTTTACCTATTTGCTTAAAGAATTCTTTCACATGGTCTCTAGACAAGGGAGTTAATAGTTTAGTCATATGTCACACTATATCTTCAGCTAAAATGCTTACTGCTGGTGTATTCCTGCTTCATTTTGCATAAACTGACATCATATACTGAAAGAGAAAGAGGGCCAATGTGCTTCTCAGAAATCAAGTAGTCATGAGACGTTACCTGCCACTGCAGATATGCACACACATACAGACACACGTACACACATGCACGCGCACACACACACACACACACACGCGCGAAAAATAGGAAAAACGACTCAGCAATTGCAAGAATCGCAATTTACCATGGAAGTCTCTACTTAATATTCCGCTTGATCTGCCAAGTTTATAGCCTGGCAAATCTGAATACAAATGTCGATGCAAATGAGGATTCATTATTCTTACATCGTCTTTGTGTTGAAGCTTAATGTAACTTGGTTCCTGTGGTTGCTCAGGGAATGTAGATTGCAAGACAGGAGGAAAAAAAAAAACCTGACAAAAACCAGAGAAGGAAATCAGGAAAAGAAAAGTAACAGAAATGGAAATAAATGGAAAAAAAAATGCTAAGGTTTCAGACTAGAAAAACATCAAACTGATACATTACATTCTCCCCCTATTTTCTCACATGAGGTGCATTTGCTTACCATTATCAGCAGAGAAGGAGTTAACTAACCAAGACCAGTCTCCACAGAGTCAAAACATAACAATCCTCCTTTTACTGATTATACAATATTGTGCCCATTGTAAAGTCAGTGCCCCATTTATCTGAAAATTTCAACATTCTTTCGTAATTATAGAGCTCATCGGCTGGTAGAACCTGTATATTTAGATCTGTAAGAAGATTATAAATTAATTTAAAACCAACCCACCAGTTCTGCTTCTTTCATTATAAATTACTGCTGAATAATTCAGAAACACATTAAGAAAACTACAGTACGATTAATAAACTACACAATGAAAATCACAATAGTTTAAATCATACATTTATTGTCCCATTTATAGCCCATCACAAGCAAGGGTTGAAAAGCACCAAATCAGAGAAAACATGAAATGCTGCAAAATTATAATTAGATCCTCAGTGCCACAGTACATTGTTCTGATGAAGCTTTCGTACGGCTAGCTTATGCTTACATATAAATACCTTCTCAGTAAATAAAAATGTACTGTAGGCTTGACTTTTAGAGAAGCTGTAAAGCTTAGCATATGCGATGATCCCAAAGTCAATGCTGTAAGGCTTGCTTCTTCATCCATAAATAAAGCACATTTGCATCCATTCAGTCAAATTAGCTCCATATAAAAAGGTGGTTATAATTAGCTCCTCTTTCAGGTTCACGGTTAAAACTCAAGCGTGCCTGCCGTCTTGATTAAATCCACCATCGTCTTCCAATAGCTAGTGCTAATTCTTCCAAGGAAATATTCAGTTGAGGTGTTATTTTATTCTGCACTGCTGTTAGTTGTCTAATTTACGCCAAGTCCCTGCAGTGCTTTCCTTAAGCCATCCTCTTTGTCTTGCCTTTGAAATTTACCAAATCTTACAAGAAATCAATACTTAATTGATTATTCACTTTTCTGCAGCTTCAAACAGCAAGCATGCATAAGATCCTGGAGTAGTCACCCGATTTCCAATGCAGGAGGTTGCTTGGTGGCAGGGATCTGCAAGTATCCAACAGCAGGCATTCCACGGAGCTGTGCAGTGGCGTACAGTGCCAGCATCCAATAAAGAAAACGAAGATACTCTAACGAAGCAGGAAAAGTTCCCATGTGAGACAGATCCATATCAATGCTTTAAGTAAAAAGCGGAGGCTCTGGCTTTCAGATAGAAGAGCACCATTCTCTTTGCAGCTACCCCTCTGTTTTTTGCTTACCCTTTTCTTCCCATGGCACTGAAGTGGAATATCCAAAGTGCCACCGAACTCAGAGAAGTCCACGCCGGAACGGGGGTGAGGCTCGTGCTGTACCTCTGACATAGAATAAGGATGGCAAGCACGTAACATTACGAAATGTAGGACAAATTCAGGCGAGAGAGAGAGAGGGAGAGCAAGAGACAGATGGCGGATCTGGCTAGGAGCCAAAGCCAGTGAAATGAATTACATTGCTGAATAACTGTACACCATTGATTCTGCCACTTGTTGCTGCATGGCAAAAAAGGGCCCTGACGTTGGCAGGAATCTCCTCGCGTGTCACGCATGCCGCAGACAACTTTTCACACGTAACTCACCGCGCTGACAACAACACGCTACGGCAGGGAATGTCGTGTGTGTGTGTGTGTTTGTGTGCGTGGGGGAAAGTGCGTGCGTGTGCGTGAGGGAGAAAAAGAGAGAAAGCCGGCGTGCGTGTGGGGGGTGTGTGGGTATGTGCCTGCGTGCGTGGTGTGTGTGCCTGTGTGCGCGCGCGCGCGCGCGTGGAGGGGAAAACAATCACTGCAATCCAGCCATTTTGTTTAATGAAGAATGGAAGGCTGGCATTCAGAGACGTGGTTATGTGCCGCATATTAATGTGCTCTGTAGACATCCTCCCCCTTTTTAAATGAGTGGCACAGGAATGAAGCCCTCTATAGAGCAGCCACCGTGGGAGCAGGAGCTCGCAAGGTAACATATCATCGCTAAACCTACGGACGTGGCACCCGGTGCTCTGCAGAAGAACAAGTTGCTGTCTGACGAGGAGGAAAAGCTGGTCCCACGGTTATGATGTTTGGGTGTTTTCGAAAAGATAGCCAGAGTTGAAGCAGATTGTTCAATAAATGCTTCGTACCCAGGATGAAGGGAGACATTATGGGATGCCCAGGGGGCTTTGGAAATCAAATACAATGTTTGAGTAGCACAATTTGAGGTACATTATAAAAAAGCAATTTGAATTGCCAATGAGGCGACACATATCTGCATGCTAATTAGACCTGTGTCAAGCTTAGTCTGCCGGGTTGTGTTGATGGCTAGGAATGCGCTTGTAACTCTGCTGAGAGATTGTTTCTGCATAAATTATCAGCTTTGTCCTACTGATCATTTTCTGCAAACAAACATGAAATGTAAGATCAAAAGGCAATTCTGAAATTAAAATTATTGATTGATAAAGCCTAGATTTCAGAATCTAATTAGAGGAGGCACAAACAAAAGCTGATATTATTACAGATTGTGCCTGAGCTAGCAGCCAGATTGTGCAAGGCTTGTAATTTATCTTTGTTTATGCAGCCAGGATATTAAAAATGTAATTAAAATGGTAAAATGATCTGATCAGAAATAGCCACCTAGTGGCAAGTATATTATTTTAAATGGATTATAAAAGCATTGATCTGTGCAAATAAAAGGTTTTTTTCATGACAAACATAGCAGCTCATTGAAACTTGCTGAGCAATTTGTCTTTTGCTAATAAGTTGTCTTTTGTGTTTTGTTCCATAGATAAGCAACATCATTTATAACCCTCATTTGCACACTAATAAACATTCTGTTATTACAGGTGGTGTTGGGAACATCTTTCATAAATTATGGCATATGAAAATGGAAGAAACAAATAAACCCCTTTCTAGACATGCACTATATATGTTTTGTAAAATTAGAATATTCGTCTGACAGCAGCAGGAGAAGCTGCTTATTAACTCACTTTATTGCTCTGTTTAAGCCATGAAACAGTAGAAACACTATCAATATGTATTTCAGTTTCTAGCCTATCTTGGTTACTTAAAAATGTTATACAAAACACAGAGGGCCCAATTTACTAAGTCTGTGCAGATTCAGTTACTAAATTTCGTGGTAATAAAGAGGTCTTTGTGATTTAGACATTATTTTTACCCTCATTTAGCACCTTTCTAGAGTCGCCAAGTGGATTAAGTATTTAAAGAACAGCCTGTTTAATTGCACACAATATAGAACTGAGTTTTGAAATTTCTCTGCCATCATGAGCTATGGACAGTGAAACTGCCAAAGGAAGCTTTGTCATATGTTAATGAAGCTAGACTACGAAAAACCAAACTCTAAACAGTTTTTCAAGAAAATGTAGTCAGAAGTTCATGAACAGGGCTTAACTCATGTATTTCTTTTTATTTCAGATTTCCACATGAAAACACTATGGAAATACTCAATTCCTTTTTAAGAAATTCACAATTTAGGGTCCTGTCAGCAGCTCTGGGGTCTTTTGTTAGGTGCACTTAAAATGCCAGATTAAATATTAATATGTGGTTAGAGTTGTGCTATTTTGCAAGCCCTGAAACCCTATTAGTAAATCATGATCTGGTGACTGATGCAAGAAATTTCAAGGCACCAAGAGTGCAGATTGCCCATCAATCTGATGGATCACTAATTTTTAGTAAATCAGGCCTTTGGACTTTTAGCTGTAAGCAGATGTATGTTTCATTGTGACGGGAAAAGCAGTTCAACTAACAGAGCAATTTTCTGCACTGAATGTGTACCGTAACAGGCAGAGTTGTTTTGCATAATCAGTAAGTTATTTGAATACAAGTGTTCATTTAACAGGCTGTGCATGAGTGATGCTGTTCTTGAAAAAAACACGTTTTAAGCTAGAATAGAAAGCTGCGTTATTTTTATAGAATAGTACAAGGATTTCAAAATGGATCCACAGCATGGTAGTACTCCAGAAGGACACCAAAGAAGAATGCCCAGGGAGAAGTGGTGTCGCATCTTCCCAGCCCGCCCAAGGAGCTGCATCCCTTCAAAAGGCTTCAGCCCCCACTGACTGTAAGTCATATATTCAAAGCTTTTAGGTGGAGTGAGGAAATATCAGGAAGGATCCTGAAGGAACAAGCAAAGGAAAATGGAACCCAAAAGAAGAGGTGGGAAACAATCTAGGTGAAAATACTGAAAATACTTTTCGATTATAAGCTACTTCTGTAGAGAAGATTCTCCCTGACACATGGCACACTTTGATATCTGGCTGAGTTCTAGCCTTCCTAACTTCTTGAGGACAAAAACCCAACTGCCAAAATCAAACCACACCCTCTTTATTGGCAACCTTTATTTTATACAGATAAATCTTGACTTCTAGTTCCTTATAATATGGATTTAAGCAGCTGTTAGGTATTTATTATAAAGACTTTATAATAAAGTCTTTCATGTGTACAGATACTAGCATAGTGTATATTGCCCCCCTTTTCATATCTGTCCTTTTTGCTTTCATAACTCCTCTCTCTCTCACTTTTTAGCAGTTTGCTGACACTTGTATGGAAATCACCATTAGAAAGAGACCTCTCCACACCTCCTCTGCCAGTGCTGCTTGACTGACACTAAGAAGTACAGGTCTGAAAGACTGATAAGTCTTGCATGTATCTGTATCTTTCCCACGTCACACTCTTCAAAACACATATACACAGTACTTAAAAGAAATTCCTAATCTTAATGTAAAATAAAATGCAATTAATAAATGCAAGTTTCATTCTTTAGCAGAAGGCTACGGATATAAGCCTTTACAATCAATATATTGAAAGTACAACACACAGTATACAGTTTTTTAAAATAAATAATTACAGTGTGCAATAATTCAAGGCTTTCCCAAGCTGATGGTCAGTCTAAGAAAGAGGGACGAGGTAGTGTTATTTTTACACCAGGTGGCCATTTTTACTATTTTCAAATACTAAATAATTTCTTTTATTATTTAAAGTGATCCAAATCAATAGGCCTTCTGGTATTGACATTGTGAAGTAATATGCAGCAACACCAACCATTCTGAAACATTCCAGCAGGCTTTTAACGCGAGTGAGACTCTGCTGGGAGCACCCTCCCTGGCCAAGGCACATGGAGGGTGTTCTAATTTCCACTAAGCCCTGATCAATGGGAATTTATTACCACTTAGACAAATAGAAAGCCAGACTGTTTGCGCAAAACCGAACCAGCTTGGGTATATGGCCCACATCAGAAAGAAACACAAATATTAAGAGTAAAGCAAAATAGTAAAACAATATGTGGATGTCTTTTTAGCCTTCCTTTTCCACAAAGCTAATGCTTTGCTACTACATCCTGTGAAATTACAAATGCTGACAGAAGAAAGCACACATGTATTTAATGGCGTTCCAGAGTAATGTATGAATCATTGTTTCTGAACTGTAGTTCCTATTGTGCTCTGTGTTGTACTCATGTGTTTACCAAATGTCAGAAACCTCCTTTACAGGCTATTAATACTATTGTGGTCCCTCCAACATGCACACAAATACACCCACTCCTCTCACCACACACACTTTCTCAGTGTCCATCAATATGTTACAAAGTCTGCGTTTCATTACCATATCATATGGAGTATTGATTACTGTTCCAAGCTAAATAATGTTGTTTTTTAAAAGATCTTTTACCCTTTAAGTGGGGTTTGCTAACCAAACCGCAGACTGGTAACAAAGACGTATTACAGTATTTGATACCATATATACTTTGGCAAACACCAAAACCAGTAACTTAGACAGAAATTTCAATGCTTAATTCAAGTTTTACAAACAGGAAAATTGTGCACAAGATCCAGTTACATACATTCCATGTTAAAAAGGGAAACATTCCTAATAGACCTTTCAACATAATAAGATTCAGGCCTTAGCAGTAAAGAAAATGATTACAAGTTTTATTAGGCTTCAACTAGTTTCCATACCAGATCTAAAAAGTCACCTTGCACCTATATAAAGAGGATTATTTATGTAATTATCTGTACATGTGTCCTCATCAGCCACTGTATACAATCATTTCATGGCATTCAGATTCAGCACAAAAACATCAAGGCCTAAGTACAAATATTATTACTATAATGGGTTTTCATTTCTAGAGGTCATCAGGGGAAGGGATTAATTTTGCTTGCTTTATTGTACACACAGAACAGCACACAGGGTCATATTACAATGCCTCTATCTGGAAAATCACATTCAGCTGTAATGAGAAAGGCACTTCTTAAAACAATTTTACAATTTTGGGTGTATTAGCTGTATTTTATTTCATTTCTATATTGCTTTCCTTTATGCATATTTATTTCAGATACCATTAATTGATGGTTAGTGATATTTACAATAGGATTTCAGGTGTCTTTTTTGATCTTTGACAACTGCTGGCTTTTCCTTTTCAAGATTCCTTTTATCAGTAGTGATATGAAAACATTTTGTATCTCTGAGTTGCTATAGACATTTTTTTCAGAATTATCTAGAGAACTTAAAATCTGTGAACCATGGCAAAAGTACTCCAAATACATTGTGTTTCCTTACAGTTTCTGTATATCATACATAAAATGGTCTCTGGCTAATAACTTAAAGACACAGCTTTATTTTCCCTTTGCTTCCTCAGAAAGTGTCTCGTTATGAGGTATTATTTGAATGAGACAACTGCATTCTCATCTATGCTGCATGAAACTGATATTCTACTAACCCAAGGAACTTCATTCTTGCTCACATCAGATGACGCTGTGAAGCAGACATATAGGCAGGGTCAGAGGTAGCAGGAAAGCGAATCCAAAAGGTCATGTCACACGGTGTCCAGATATATACCTTTGTACACAGTATCCGTTTAATGAGTATAAAATTAATAGTCACATTTTAGCCAGCAACAGATGATTCCTTAGTCCATTTTCAACCAGTTTCAAAGCTGTGTGAGTGAAAGTTAAACTGAGCCAGGACTGGCTGCAGAATCTCAATAGTACAAGCTGAGATAAGAAAAAAAGAAAATAAATTTTTAAATAAAATGTGGAGAAAAGTGAGGTGAAAAGTAAAACCAGAAATTGAATAGAACCCTTGAAGAGAGACATAATACTGAAACTAAAATGAAGAAAAGGAAAAATTTAATGCCTATAATGTTTCTTATATGCCTTACAGAGATTATTCACTTGCACAGGCAAAATTTCTTCTTCTTTTTCTATGGCTGATGAAACCTAGATTTTGCTCAAGTTAGAAAGCTTGTTTTCCCTAGGTTTCCTCGATAGGGATGAAAGAAGTAGAGTTTAAACTACTGGAAAAAACAGATTGACCAACCTGAAGAAGTTCCCTGAATATTCCCAGTCTTAACATTAATATTCTTCTGACTTATTTTGTCTTGGCAAAGGAGCTGAGAAGCAGCTGTGTCTGGAGACATTATGATTTCAGAGGCCAAGACTATCCATAAACCTTACAAAAGCACTGGAGAACTGCACAGAGCAACAGCATTATAGGCAAGATAAAACACATGCTTCCTTTCCCTAATGCACGCTCTTTCTGGCTCTGCAGATTGGCAATGAACTCGTTCTCCCAGACACTGTCTTTTTGGAGCGCTGAAGACTATTCTTGGCACTTGAGGGATACATGCGCAAGCATGCTGGCCACTGAAATTATGAGCACAACTGAAGGAATGATATGTCCTTTCCTGTTCTAGCAAGGATGTCTCAGGGACTCGATTGACTTTCATGCACTGAGACTATTTCTTACTCTGACAAAGATCCATTAAACATACAACATATTTTTGGCCAGAATATAGCCAAAGAAAATTCTCATTGCTGTGTGAAAGTACACATTGTGTAAGAGGTACACAAACATGTACCTCGGGGGTACCTGCTTTCGGTGGTAAGTGTAGTTCATTCAGAACTTGCAGCCTACATATTCGTCTCTACCTTTTTGAGAAAATATGTAATAGAAGTACAGTTTGTTGCGGAGCAACATAGGTTTAAGACTGTAGTGGCCCTGTATGTTCCTGTGCATAACGTGCATAGGAAGGAAAAGATGATAAATAATTGCATTCTGCTTTCATATAAAACAATGTTAAAATTGTGCTTAAACTTGCATAGATTAAATCCTGACAGGAAAGTTAATTATATTAACCCATTGTAAAGAACTTCATGAACCCTCCCTTGCTTCTTCGTCTAGACGTATTTAACATCAAGAGAAGAAACAAATACTGATACACTAGAAATAATAAATATAACTTTACTGCAGCATATGCATTTTCCTTTCCTGCAATGTTTATGCACAGTCATACACATATGCACTGAGAGCGCATCCATATGACCCATACCTTTCTTGTTGCTTAAAATGTTGCTCTGTAATACTCAAGACAAGTTTCTGAATAAATCAAAATCAAAATCATTTAAGGTGCTAGTTGAATCAGAAAGAAAATTATGATACAAAGAAGTGGGATTAGTCCAGAGGTTTTTTTAAATATTTGTCTTTAAATAGACTGTTTTTCCAGGCCAAGGGGACTGGATTCCAGTCTTCTGGATACTCAAAAGAGCCACTTCAGATTTAAAAGGTCTGATCCCACTTGACTCTCTCTCTCTGAGTATACCAGCATCGTGGCACCTGTCCTCAGCCTCACACTGAGATCCCAGACACCATCACACTAACTCACAGAAGAACACTCCTATGGGCTGGAGGCTACCAGTTCCCCAGTTGTTGATCCTTTTAAGCCAGGACCTTATTCTCCCCACTCCAGATGGTTATTATTCTTGGACGGGTTAGTGGAATTGTGGCCTTTCTTAACTAGGAATTCTACACTTATTGGGGCTGGAAGGGGCATTCCCATGACGATTTTTTTATTTTATGATCACAAGAAATCCAAAAAAAGCTCCTGACCAGTTCTATCTGAACACAGCCCTATGCAAGGAAGTCAATACAGAGCAAGGCTGTGAGAATATACGAAGTCCCAATTGCCCCAAACTTGCTGGTTTAGTCTTCATTGTAGCAACTCAGGAGGAGACACCAAGGCCAACTGGCACAGGTCATCGCACACCCGTACTACTAAGGTCTTTCACCCTCCAGAACAGGGTGGCTGCACTCAAAGTGTTTGTTAGAGATTTTCTCTTAGAGATTTTCTCTGGCTCACACTAACTCCTGAACTACATCCAGGAATTAGTCAGCCGAAGGCTAGCTGGCACAGGCCAAAATCATGCTGAGGAACACACTAAAACTTTAGCAGTAGAAAGGGTAGTATTCCAGAGCTCAGGAATGTTCCTAGGCTCTGTTTAATTTTAGGCTATACATTTAGCCTCTGAGTCTTTCCATTAATGAAAGTGAGCTTTGGACTAGGTCCTTAGAGGGTCAGTGACACTTGAAGGATGGGAGAGGGAGACATCAATTTAAATATGTATTTGCAAATTTACAAAATATTATAAACATGTAAGGTAGTGCATCTATCTTCACCAGACTCTAAAGCTGTAAATACCAGATGTCATTTATAGATTAAATAATTTTCCTAAATCTAATTTTATATTAATACAAACCATTTGTCAATTCAACATGAAGGTTTCTATTATAAACATTCAAAAGTCATGGAATGCAAATGTTAGGGTTATCCCTGTGATTCATTGCACAAAACATAAATTGAGGTATAAACTGAACAGAAAAATTAGTTTGCCTGAGAGGTGTTGAAACAGATCTGTAACTGACCTGTTCATGGCTTTTTCACCTCTGCTTGTTTTAAGATCCCTCCTTTTGAGGAAAATCCTCTCAAAACCCCACAGTCCAATAGTCTGATCTGCACTTGCAAAAATTTAACTGACAGTAAACAAAAATTCAGCATGTGCGAGAGGGCTTTGACATGTGAATTCATAAAGAAAAACAAATAATTCATATGTAGTTTAAGATGGACTTTTTCTGTTCCTGATTACCTTCAGTAGTGATAGTTTCCAAATCATGGAATGGTTAAACACTCTGTACCTTTATCTTCATTATCACTCAAAGACTTATCCTTTCAGAAGATCTTCAAAGTAACTGGCAAAGATAACAAGATTGTCAACAAGTATTTGAAGAAATTAAAGGAAACCATATCATCCTTAGATAAAAAGAAAGTTTTAAGAAGTAGCAAACACATGGCTGATCCCTTTTTCACCATGCTACAGGAGGATAAGATATCACAGAAGGTAATATCAAAACAAATTTGAACAGTTGTATTTGATGCTACTTTTTTCAAATTAGAAACTTTATAATGTCATTAAGCCTTTGATATGATCTGTTAATCAGAAAATGTAACTGTTTAAGAGCAGAGTTTTGCCAACCTATATTTCTCATAATCCCTAATTTTGAGCTCCCGAAGGAATTGTCAATACAGCTGACAATTAAAAAGGAGTAACTCAGTTCAAAGTGACCCTTGTCACGTTCAGTCTGCGTATTTGGAGCTTGGCTAACGCAACTGAATTGTCAGGCATAAGGCAATGAAGGCCACCTCTGTCTCTGCCCCTGAGGCCATTGTTAATAGTCCATTCCATGGAGTTAAGTCTTCTATTTCTCGCTATTCTGTGTTAAAGCAGTTAAATACAGGAACCCTCTTCACCACCAGGATTTTCCATCTTCACTAGTCAGCATCAACACTTCAAAAACTCACTCTTCTCTTGAGAATGACTCCTGACTTTGAAACCAGCCTAGACTCATTGTTTTTTCCTTTTTTAACACAAAGGACTTGTTTACTTATGTGTGAGTACAGGATAGATACATGCAAAGAGCAATGCTGGCAACACAGTCCCTAGATAGGATTCAGCTATTTTAGTGTACAGTGGCAGAAGTGTTCTTCTATTATAGCAGCTCCTTGACTTGAATAAGCTAATCTAGCAAAAGGAACACGTATTTTCTCGATTTTGCTAGCATAGTTATGGCAGGAGAAAGAACGCAATACGGGTAAAGGTGAAGTGAAGACACAGGACAGAAAGCAGAACAAACAGCAGAGTGACCCTGATAAACATCCATGAGAGAGACCCTCTGAGCTAAGCCTTGACTGCAATAGACTTGCAGTTAGGAACAACGTATGCATTTCTTAGTTTCATGTGTATGTGGAAACATACTTTCAACATTTGTAATTGCATTACAAAATTACAGGTATCAAAGTCTGTCACTGAAATTTGGAGTTAAAACTCTTTTGTTTGTTCTCACTGAAGCTGCAGATGAGATGACTGCATGTACTTACTGATAAATGGGATGAACACTCAGGACTTCAATATTTTTCAAAATAAATGTGTGTTGCTTCCTTTTAGTATTAGCATATTCTAACATTTGGAGTACTTACACAGGGCTTAGATATCAGTAATGCATGCATCCAAGATTCAGGGTATTCTGTTGACTTTTTAAAATATGAAGCCAAGCATAACCAGGTTTTCATGGCATAGATGTTTATTCTGTGGGATCTTTCCACAGGTCAAAAAATTTCAAAATCCCCCAAACCAAAGACTGAAACATAAAAGCAAGAGACAGGAGAGGCATGTAAATATTTCTGCCTTGAAGAAGGAATGTCTTGTATCACATACCCTCATATCTATTCACTGCATAGGAAAACACTTTGATTTTTAAAATGTCTGTATTAAAATACAACAGAAGGTGCCAATATGAAATGAAAGTCTAAACTACCACCTGCTTTAAAGGGTTATATAAATACCTTTATATTTTCATTCATGAAAATATCAGAACAGGAGATAATAAAACCTCACTAATGTACAATGCTTTGTATTGCATCTCAAATGACTTTCACAGCAAGAAACTTGACCTACCCATATCCAAGCATCTGTAGTACTTCTAAGCAGAAGGAAGTATAAAATCAAATCATTCCTACCACATCATTACATAATTTATTCTCAATTATACCTTGTGAATGATTTTAAATACTCAATTAAGCTGCATTTGAATTTCGTCAAAGATTATTTCAGTTCCTATCACCTTTGGATGCCTGTTCAAAATGCTTACTGCTAAGGCATTAAATGTACCCTCCCATATTGTCACACTGACTGTAGGGTAAATGAGTCTATGATGATTTTTCCCTCCAAGGCTCAGAATATTAAATTAAAATCTAAAAGAAACAACAACATTGTTTTCATATAACCAGGGGCCTCTCCAAACATAAAATACATTTGCATAGTTCCAGACTCACTGAGGAGGAAGTAAGTTGACTTATTCACATAAAAGCTGCAGTGATGTGTTCTTATATTCTGTCAAGCTACAAATCTGAAAATTTGCCTAAAGGCAAACTGGATTTTATCTATCCATAGCATTAATATAAAACAAATCTACATAGCTTTTTATTGATATTACAGTCTGGTTTTCTTACTTCTAAATTTAAACAACCTTTCATGTGACAGCACATTGCAGATTTTTTGTTTCTTGCTTCATCTATTGCTTAAGTACAATATATTCAGTGTAGTTCTTACCTTTTAAAATGATACCTGCTTCTAATTAACAGCATTTCAACACAAAATTGCTCAACAGTAACTAGACTGTGTTGATCCAACCCTTAAGTCATGTCTTAAGTATGTATTTCAGTGAAGGGCTTTTTTTTTGCCTGAGTAAGGACTGAAGAAGTGTTTGGGGTTTGTTTTGAAATTAATAGCTAGCAGTTTTCTTGTTCATTAGAAAAAGCTTTCTTTTTAAAGCTTCCTTCATAAATTATCTGAATCCTTCCCTACCATGGCCAATGAATTAGAACCATGTTGTAACATTGCATCATCTATATAGTTGTAAAATAGATTTAATACAATCAAGAATAAATCATTGACAAATAAATTCAATAAACATGGTCTGAAGACTGAGTCTTGGCGGACATCACAGTCCATTTCAGCCAAGCCAGATTCCTTGCCCTGTACAACAAATCTGTGTGCTCTTCTCGTTAAACAGTCATGAATCTGAGTTAAGTGACTTATCCTCAAGAGCATCATAGTCTTATCTCCTCTAATCAGCATTCTAGAGTCAATCAAATCAAATGCTTCTGTGAAAATTACAAAATACAGTGCCAGTACTTTGATTCTATCCAATGCCTGGTCACTGGCAATATTACTGTTAAAATGCCAGATGCCAAAAAATATTCTTGGCACAGTCAGGAAGAAATGAAAGTCACAGATCTAAAGACTTGGGTTGAAACTCTGCCAATTAGAGGGATAGGAAGAGAAAAAGCCAAGCTATTTTTATTTTCTTACCTACTGAATACTAACTAAAATTAACTGAAAATACTGAAAATCAGCTCAGACATGGCTTTCCATTGATTGCGACATCAGGCATCACCCAGAGTAAGGTGAAATTCTTCACATCAACCCTTGCTTTGGCATAGTTAAAAACGAGTTCACTCTTTCTCTTTCAGGAAGTGTTTCAACATTCCTGACTAGCAGCCCTGAATGAGAAAGAACATCAATTCTCCTAAGAGCTACGAGTTTTTTTGCCATGACTCTACTACAGAAAGGGTGAAGGCAATGCCTTTATCTTTCTCTTTGACTGAAATCACAATCAGATAAGTTTCTATTTGGCCAAACTGGGAAGAAAGGAAGGCAGAAATTTTTTTATTCCGCACTGTAGGGAGTAGGCAGACTTTAGCTACAACTGACTAAGAGATTTCCAAGTAACTCTTCATAGCATTTTTCATTTTTCTTGCAGTTTAGATTTTTTTTATTGCACATTAAACTATCTCACCTAGAAAATAATAACTTGAAAATGATCCTTAGTTCGAGGGATTATTTGTGCAATAGTTCAACTACAGGTAAAGTGGTCATAGCATTGACAGTTCCTAAAGTTGGAAGGCCTGACAAAAACCATGGATTCTACAGTATCCAAAAGAGGTTAAGAAAAATCAGATTTATGGGTTACATAAGTAGATTTCAGTAATTTTATTTTGTAAAGGAGAAGTATAATGGAGAAATCTACCTGCGTTAAAATCCCTGTCACTGAGAATGGAGATTAATTTTGTCCCTTTACAGTATTTCAGTGATGCATATTTAAAATTTATTTTGTTTTGTATTTGGAGAGTTTTTTCAAATCCCCTATCCTGAAAGTAATCAAAACCCTAATCAAGTTAATTTTTATTTAAAAAAAAAGCATTTTTTATTTATTTGTTTTCAAAAGAAATAATGGCTGTGGCAAAATGTCTGAAAATGTCATCAAAGTTTTCCTGAAAGCAGAATGTTCTCCTTCAACTGTCTGAAAGGTCCTGGAAATATATACATTACTTCTAAAGGATCCACAAAAGGGTAACTAAGAAAATAAACTTTAGAAAATAATCTGTGACCCTCACATGGGATTGAAAAATATAATAAAAAATTTGCAGATCTATTCCATTATGAGAGGAGGGTAGAAGCCACACAGGATACCTTAATGCCTTAAATGGCAGTAGACATACATTTGGGCAAATAAATTGTGCCATCTTGTCAAAAGACTCAAAATTCACTATAAAAGAGT
Source organism: Gavia stellata (assembly GCF_030936135.1). Lineage (NCBI taxonomy): Eukaryota > Metazoa > Chordata > Aves > Gaviiformes > Gaviidae > Gavia > Gavia stellata. The sequence goes on from NC_082596.1 coordinate 34,361,526, forward strand.
TCACAATTTCACTTACTTAGAGGTTTGTTGTTTGAAGAAAGACTTAGACAGCAAATAAAAAGAATGTCGGAATGTTTACTGTTAATTTACTTTTTCCTACTGTCTCATTTTACATCCTTCATCATGCACACCTGACATTCTGTCATGAGGTATGAAGCTCTTCTCATTCACTATATACGGTGGTTGAGCACCTTGCTCAGTATTGTGAATTCTTCTCCTAGAACAGGGCATGTAACTTCATTCTTGTCGTTCTTCTACTAACCAAGACAATACTTCTGTCTTTTTAGCTAGTCTGTAGTGGTAGAGCATGGCTGGGGTGTAGGAACACCTCCTAGCTCCTCGTCTGGATGATCTCTGTTCCATCCTACTTTAGGATGAGATGGGATGGGAACCCAACACTTCAGCCTTTCCCCTTGTGTCTCTGGTTTTCATAGGGAGGAAAATGAGGAGATTAGGCTGAATGAAAAATACCATAATTTCCCCAGTCTGAACAAAAGGTCATCAGAAGCTAAGACAGATTTTGGGCCTTAAAATTTTTAACTCTTTGTTCTGTTTTTGTAATATACAGCTGTACTATTGAAAGCAAGGGTTAAATAATAGGATTCTCATGTATGAATGTGTTCGATTTGTTATATTAATTATGTAATTAAAAACATTCAGAATCAATATTTAATGCTCTAAGCTAAACACATTTACATTATTTCAGTAATCTGATCTTTAAAAAGCAAACTGATGAGAAATTTAACATATATTGGCAAATAGTGACTCAGGAAATGGCCACATCTGCCTGTGAGTCTATCAGATTTAAAGGGCCTGCAGCAGAAAGTCATGGTGACTTTTTATGGATTGGTTTATGCTGTGAAATCCATATTCACATAACTGAACAAGACTGACAATGTATCAATGAACCCTCCAATATATTGCTCTGTGTAAGTGAGTTTAAACCAAGCTTAAATAAAGTTAGGAAATTATGTGACTAATGACGAAAATGAAGTTCATAGTCTATGTTAACATCTGATTTCCTTTAGACATACATTTTGGAAAGAAAATATAATACTTACTCTCCGACAGTGTGAACTTCTGGACCGCAGCTTCTTTGCTAACATCTACTAGTTTGAGGAAGAGTAGTCTTGGATGCACAGCTAAATTTAGGGTTTTGCCATGGCACTGAAATACAGTATTCCACAGTCACAGTTCCTATGTTTTATATCTCTAAGTCCACTCAAGTGAAATACACAACGTTTTACCACATCAGCAAAAGGAAATATTTGGAGTTGACTGTATGCAGTACCAAATATTACTATTATTATTTTTATAATTTATACTTTCAACCAGATACGATCCTCAGATATGAATCTGCAGCTGAAAGTACCTTATGAGAAAGCACAAACTGGATTTTTAGAGAGTAATGCATTCCACACATCTGAGGCTCAGATAGAGCTGGGTTTTTTTTTTTACTTTGGACAATAAACACCAGTACAATGTTCTGTCCATAAAGATCTGTTAAAAATTTACCAGGCTATGACGTTCATTATCATAGCCTTTCAAGAGAAAGCTCAAATGTTAAAATGCAACTAGATGCATACTGGCAATATATCACTCTGTTCTAGTAAACACATATATTTTCTTTTATTTTTTAGATTAGTTTCATCTTGAAAGTTACAAATTGGATTAGGAGTTTTGATATGATTGGAAAACAGATTGACAGTCTACTTAGCATTTTTATTAGTCGTGTAGATTATCTATAGGCTATAGATGACCTCAGTCAAGTTAACATTCTTTAGGCAGCCAGACACAAGGCAACATCAGCCAATCATAAAACCATGTACTTGATTATTAGGTCTCAAGATGTGTCAAATCAATACACTGTATCACCTTCAAGGCTAGATATAAGAAGGCGTCTGCATCTTTTGTAACTTAGGAGGCTGAAGAAAAAGTGCTAAAATAAAAAACACAGTTTACTTAAGTTCTGTTTAATACAGGTACCTATATTATTGTAATTTCAAATTATCACAATTTTTACTTTTTAAATATCTCTGAAACCCAAAGAAATATAGGTCATAAATGTATTAAATAAAAATTTAAAAGGATCACACTGTTTCTATCATCTCTTTGTCGGTACTGTATATGTATCCAGCATTAAGGGGTCTCTTCTGCTTCTGATTGCAACAAGAAATGGATTAATATAGCCAGTGTACAGTAATACATCAAAGGACTGTTTGTAATCATGCTTAACTGATGCCATCGCACTTAGTGATCTAAAGTTTAAGGGAAAAATATGTAATGCAGAGACTATGTTTATACCGTACTTGCAGTATTTAAATGCAGTACCCACATCAGTAGCAACATAGGGAGGGAACAATTCTTCAAAACTATTCATTTTCTGCAATTCCTTGGTTCCAGGGTATTTATTAATCTACAGCTGGCTTTTACGACTACTTGGCTATCAACTTCACCCTATCGTCTGCTGACCTTTCTATCACATCTACCTTATTTAGGAAAACAGGGAACCAAGACTATCAATTCTTTCTCTAATTAGGTCAGGCAAAGGAGTAGAACGCGTAAAGTGTCATTAACTTCCATAAATCTGGACCCATGCTTAAGGAAGTTACTCAGAGGTAGAATCTACTTACTGTTCTGAGGCCGCATAATTCAAAATACAGTTCCTCTACAGGCTAGATAGTATTAACCCTATCTCTTACAGTTACCAAGACAGACCGAAGAGACACCAATCCTTCTTTAAGATCACCTTACAGGAAAACTTAATCTTTGCGTTCTTCGGCTGTGTCTACAGACTGGATCTCAAATGTTTCACCACAAAGAGTGCTTCCCCACGACCGCAGTGTATTCCCCATGGATGAACTGCAACCTTGAAGCTGCAATAAAAGCGAGCCAAGACACATCTGTCCCATAGTTATGATCATAATATGAAAGGCTACTCTATCACTAATAAATATGAATTTAGTTTTAGGTGGCTTGTCAGATGTTTCAGTGATTTTCATGTGAATTTTTCCATTTAACTTACCAGAAGATATTTTTCTGAGTTTGTTAATATTTTTCATTTCTAATATTAAAATTGATTTGGAGGATAAAATTGTGAACAGTGTATTCAGGAAAGTGGTAGACATCTTTATCATACCAGATAATATATCTAAGCATGCACAAAATGTTGTTCTGATCAAACTACTTGAATGAGAAAATATCTGCCTGATATATCTACATATATCTATATTGATTCATCAGACATAGATTTTCCTCCTGAAGTGAGGGACCAAACCAAAGTCACCTGGAAGTAGTTTAAATAAGCATTATTTATAAAGGCAGTAAAAGACCGAGTGCAATAATACTTCATTCATTGACATAGGTTAAAAACTGGCTACAACTTTTCTTCAAAAGAACTTTATTCAGGACTTGAAATAATATTTTGAAAATGTTTCTTCTTGTCAAAACACAGCTTTAGTCAATCTTCTTCCTTCCTAGTGGATTCTTACTAGTGGAAGGAAGAATCCTTAATATTCAGAAACTTTTTTAATACCTGTGCACCAAAGACCTTTAGAGACTGAAGTTCCAGTATGTTTAATATCCCAGCCAGATATTTTTTGAATTTGCTTGTTTGTTTTATGGAACACTAGCTGCATTACAGGACATGAGTAAAGATTTTTCTACTTAAGTCATTCAGTTATCCCTTTTGTAACAATGCTGGAACTGAGGTGGCTTCATATATAATGTATCACACTTCGAAAAGCCTATGCAAGTCAACTTTAATTTTTTTTCTTCTTGTTTGGTATATAGATTCTCAAACTTTAAAATATCGTAGCTGCTATTCCTAACAGAATTAACTGTTATTCTGAATAGAAATATATGTTACAACTCAACATGGTGTTTGAGAACTTTTCTTCCTTCTCCTGCTTAATTAAGTCCCGTAACTCCTAATTAACACTTCCTAAAGCTTTAGTTTGTCTAAGGTAGTAAGCCCTAGAATTTCAAGGGTAATAGGTGCTATGTTAATTGAATGGATAGTTACAAATGAGTTGCTAAGGGATTAGCCCAAGAAAAGCTAAATACATTTAGGAAGGTTTTGTGGTAGTTTTCTATACAGAAAGAGCCAAAGAATCTTAACTGACTAGAAACTGAAAATCAAGCAAAAATGAACTCCTTTACACCTGACTTTTACTAATGTGTATCTCTTCATCCTTCCCTCTCACTGACTTCGCTGGAAAAACAAACACATATGCCATAATTAACTAGATTTACAAACATGAGGTTTAACTTCTGCAACCTTTAGCAAATCTTGTTGCCTGATTTACTCTGGCTAAGGCTAAAGAAAAGTCAGATATGAGGGGCTAGAACTTTCTTTCCTCTGCTGAATATGGATTTCTGCTAACCAGCCAGCCTGTTCTTTGTTACAAGTCTTAAGGTAATGTCTCTTTGCTCCCTGCTACCAGAAGTGTATATATACATACATATACACACACACACACATGTGTATACACTGAAATAGATTGTTTTTTCAGAGAGATCCTGAAGAGAAGCTGCCATGTTGCCATGGGCAGTTCATTGGTAATGTCCCAGCATACCTTTTAAGTGTCCTTCAGAAATGCACTGAAGTACGTGGCATAGCAAGTATTGTCTAGTGCACAGATCTAAGGGTCTCCATACCCCTGGAAATAACTTACTGTACTGAAGATCATTCCAGGTGTTTAATTACTGGTAAATTTCCTAAAACAAATCCCTGGGTCATCACATGATTGTATATAATATTTCTTTTTTTTTTTTTTTTTTTACTGCTTTGTCCTTAAGGTCTCCTGATTAACATTCTGTTGGATATCTGAATTAGTGCCCTGGATTCAGGCTTCTTTATGTACCATTTTATGAAAGATATTATATGCATGGCCTCATTAGAAATCTAATAGTACCTAAATTCCACATCCTTTTGCACCATCACTTTTAGTTTTCTCCTCTGTCAGACTTCTTCATGATACTTCAAATTCTCCGATTTTGCATTTGAATATAAGTATGTTGCATTAATACATTATTGCAAACTACTTTAGTGTACTTGGAAGTTAACACATTACTTTTGGTGACCTACGTAACAGCTTGTACTGCCCCTATCCCATTCCCCCTTCTTCCTGTTGCTGTTGATAAGAAAGTCGGTTAGTCAAGGACTGAGGTTAGTGTCGCCTGACTGGCGTTTTGTGAGACAACTTATTTTCTCTGGTGAGTTCCTGGCTTAGGTTTCTTCTTCCAGCAATTTAGTTTCTTGTCACTGACCCCAGTTTATTTATTTATTTTTAATAAGAAGGCCACAATAAGGTCTCCCCAAAGCCTTCTCTTTGCAGTCTAAACAACCCCAACTCAGTCTTTATTCATAGGAGTGGTATTCCAGCACTCTGATCTTTTTTGTGGCCCTCCTCTGGACTTGCTCTAACAGATCAACATCTTTTTTTGCACTGGGGGGCCTAGAGCTGGATGCAGGACTCCAGGTGGGGTCTCCCGAGAGTGGAGCAGAGGGGGAGAATCACCTCCCTCAACTTGCTGGCCACTTTTCTTTTTATGCAGCCCAGGATATGCTTGACTTTCTGGGCTGCAAGTGCACATTGCTGGCTCATGTCCAATTTTTCATCTACCACTATGCCCAAGTCCTTTTCTGCAGGGCTGCTCTCAAACCATTCATCCTGCAGTCTGTACTGATATTTGTGATTGTCCCAACCCAGGTGCAAGACTTTACGCTCGGCTTTGTTGAACTTCATGAGGTTCGTGTGGGCCCACTTCTCAAGCCTGTCAAGGTCCTTCTGGATGACATCCCTTCCCTCAAGCGTATCAAATGCACCACTCAGCTCGGTATTGTCCACAAACTGAGGCATCTGAAGGTAATGGTACAGTAGGATTATCACTGAAGAAAGATCTCCTCTTGAAGATACTGTATGACCTAAGATGAATACTGTTGGGAAGAAATGAACTGTTTTCTCACTATGTCCTTATCATTCACAGTCTGTCCCATAAGGCCCTGGGAGCCCCAAAGACCCACAAATTTTCACACATACCTCCTGCTTCTTTCATACTTAAATAATACATTGTTTGTTTTTCAGTCTCTGGATAGATGATTTTTTTTTGTCTTCTTGGCTCTCTCATTCTATTTTTAATGTTTGTCTGATGCAATTTATGATTCGTTCTACTGGGTTCACAGAGATAGAATTTCTAGCTTGGTTCAAGCTATCTTGCAGATTTTACCATTTACACATACTGACTTTTATCTTACTTTTTCTGCTGGAGTAAGTTATTGTCTCCATAATTCTGTTATAACACAGTCAACATATGTCTATCTTGAGTCAAAATTTAATTTTCCCCATATTTGATATTAGGGTCATTTTGACTAGTTATGCTATTAAAAGAAACAACAAAAACCCAATGAAAAATCCTTTCTGTAATATGATGTCACAGTACTTCTTTTTGGTTTGAGTCTTATTCCTGTAATTTTGAAATAATTTATATTGTAGTCACTTCCGCTTAGTGGCCCCAGTGTTTTCAAACAATCCCTGTGTATTATCACTTCCGATTGACTCCTCCTGTGTACTTTTAGAATTCATAATCCTAGAAAGAAATGGTTTAAAGGATCACACATCTTTAAACCTGGCTTGTTGAGGCACTGTACTGGTTTAAGTGAATCAGACTATTATTGCTATTTACTTATCAGAAATAGTGATTAATTGTAATAGCAAATTAGTAACATCTTTGAGCTTCTTTTTTGCTAAGCATTCATAATTGTTTTCCTAACGATAAAGTCAGTAACGCAATACAACTTCCTTACATTTATTTTTGTGAACTAACCTTTTAAATATATTTTCATCATCAGAACGCCCTTTACCGACACCTTTCCTTGCCTTATATTTTATGCAGTGTTTTGGGGAAAAAAACTCTCTCTTTTTTCTGATTTCTGTCAACAGCATAATTTATTCTTTTGCTGCCATGATGTTCTGGTGATCATTGTAATTCATAATTGTTATTACGTTACCTTCCATTGCTTGGTTCTTTGTTTTCCGCTTTACCACATTTCAGCTCACCTTTTTATTTTATTATTTATTTCTTGCCTATACTGAAAGCAATAAGTAAAGTCTCCAGCCTCTGTCTTTGAAGTATTCTGTCTGGTTCTGGACTGGAACCCATACTTTACACTTGTGCAATTGGGAATACCTCCTTAATTTTATTAACAAAGCTCTGGTCTCTTCAGCCTTGATCATAAATATTACACCTGCATCAGTCTCTCATAGTGTCTGCCTCTGGCAAAAGGGAATACTTTAGAGTGTCTTCCTGTTACTTTGCATACTTTTAAATTCATTTGTATGGTTTTCCTAACAAAGGCAAAGGCAAACTTTTATTAGTTGAAGACATTATTTCAGCATGGATGATGATATGCTTATAGGGAGATAGATAGATTTATAATCTGCAAAAAATAACAGTGTCATTGTTATTCTATAGTAAGCATAAGGAATGCTAAAATGGATTAAGGAGTGTCTTCCAATTAAAAATAAATTTAGCATCAGTTGCTTTATGGCTAAGCTTTAAAGTAGTCTGGGATCCAAGTATTATGGATGGAGAACAAAATTAATTTTAAAGTGTTATTCAGTATAAGATCCCTTTATTACTGAGTTTTAACATTTGAAATGCAGTTTTTGGCTGATAGAAAGAGACCCTGTAGAAGCCAAGTTGCTGCAAATGGATTTCAGATAGGCAGAGGCTAAAATCCTCCATGAGTTGCTACAGACATTAAAAAGTTTTTCAAGCAGCTGATTTCTTTATAGCTCTCAGACACTTTATCATGTTGTTGGTTTTTTTAATGTACAATAATTTCTGAGCATATTTATTTTTCAGTGTGGGGAAATAAGCAAGCACAGACTGTGGTATAAGAGGAAGGGTATATAGTAATCTGAGAATATCCACCTATCATCTCAACTTCACAGTGAACTGAATGGACACTGCATAAGCAAGCAATGTTGTTTGAAAGTCCTATTAATATTTTAGAAGTCTTAAGAATTAATGAATTCTCTTATGGTGAGTGTCATCTTCCTTTCTTTTGCAGTATTGATACATATAGCCACTATGCTGAGGGTTTTGCTGGGAGTATTTATATGCTGAGGAGGGACTTTTCAAAATGTACATGCAAAAAAACCCTCAGAAAGCCTCTCCCTTTTGCTTGTTCATTTCTCATGTTCTTTTTTTAACAGGATTGAAAAATGTCTAAATATTCTCTTAGTTGATGAAGCTTTTTTTAAAATCATGTTATCACGATCTCACATTAGCAAATCTTATTAAATAGGTTTTGATAGTTCAAATTATTATTGTTAAAAATATTTTTTTATATTAGGTACTGTGAGTAACACTGCTACTATTTAGGCATATACATTTTTATTAACACATGCTGGGGCAGTTCTACTTGGTTTAAAATTACAGTGGAGGATTTTTGCTCCACCACCGTTAAAAGAAACTTGAAATCAATTTTATTTTATGTGGAAAATGTATATCCCTTGACATTTAACTTAAGACATAGCCAGTAAGTTCACATTCATGTGACAGCACAGTTCAAATTGATGAAAACAATGTATTCTTTGTGTCATTGTAAATTTGATAAAAATCTGAGCATAATAAACAAAAAATAGGGAGGTGTGTTCCTGCAAACACTAACAAAGGTTTGTTGTTCTGTTTTTCAAGAAAGAATTTTTTTTTCTTCAGTCAGTTAATGGAATTCTAATATTTTTACTGTAGAAGTTGTTTTTAGTGTTTAAGGTAGAGGTTGTAAAAAAACCAAAAGCAAATAAAAAACATTTCAGAAACAAATGAACCATGGATATTTCAGTCTGATATATTTATAGCACCTGTGCTACGCCAATATGACTTGTAAATTGGAATAGATCACATGCAAAAAAGCAAATGGACACTCATTTGAAGTACTTAAGACATAGAAGCAACCTAATTTTGAGGTATTTTTGTAACTATGACTTAATTTAGGCAAGAACAGCTATGGGCATTCTATGTCTTTGATGATCAGGCCACATGAAACCACAAAAAAGACAGAACAACAAGTTATGCATGAAAAATAAAAAGGAGCAACAGGAATAATTCATTGTGAAACTTCAGATTTTAATAGAAGAGATGATTGTCCCATTTTTTACAATGAGCACTATTTAAAAATTCCACCTGTAGGCCAAATCAGTCTCCTATGATCCTGTTAGGTTTGACACTCGAACATTACTTTAGGATTTTGCTTAGAACAAAAGAATAAAAGCCATTTTAATCAACTCTTCTTCTTTTTAATCAGTGCAACATGCGTTTCATGAACAATTTATGGCATTCGACAAAAACATGAGACTTCTTTCAGATTTGTGAAAAACAAAAGAAAAAGGTATCCTAAAAGAGAACACCATCACTATGGATAGAAAACAGGCAGAATATGGTAGGATATGAGCAGGCATAATTGCATGCTTTGATATTTATGATGAAAGACCTGAGCTGAAAGAAAAATGACAAAAATGCTATCTTAGCCTTTTATGAAACAAAGAAAACCTGAAGGTCGTGCAATAGTAATTTTCATCATTCCTTCCAAAGCCTTGGCAAGCTTTGAAAATTCATATGTAATAGCAGCTAGCTTTTCTAAGTGAAAGTGCTTTGAAATCATCTTGGGATATACGGTATATAAAAGAAACCTTCATTTTTCAACTGCAACAGAAGCAAAATTATATTTCAGAACATTAAGCTGACTATTTTAAATTATGTTGTCTTAGCTCTAGAAAAATATTTCATTACATTGTATAATTAATTTTCTTAAACTCAGAATGTTCTGCAGTATATATTAATTTTAAAAGAAATTACTTCTGTAAATTAGGAAAAAAGCTCTTAAAAATTTCAATATATTCACTAAAATGCAGCAAAACATGTCTGGCAAAATCCACTGACAAGCACAAGAAATGCAAGCTAAGAATATAGAATAAAAAAGGATGTTTACTGTGAGATTTCTACAGCTGCACAGCGTGCTGAATTTAATTTCAATCCAAATTTCTCTATGTACAAAGTGAATGGTTAAATTTAAGGACACCTACAATCTCAAATTAAGGACGCCTAAATTGGCTTTAGAAGCATATTTTACCTAATAATATTAATTTCTCATCTTCTGAATGGGTAGAATTTATTTTACCAATAAATAATTTTCTCTGAATTTCTGCATTTGTTTAGACTATTGGATCTTTTTTCTGTTCATCCCTGAAATTGAGGTTGAACACTTTTTTAAGCTGTAATTTGAACTCAATGACTGCTTTCTCCAGCTGAGACTGAATCCCAGCAGCAGGAGAAAATATGAAAAAATAGCCATCTCAGGGAGAAAAAAATAATCTAATAGTTGGAAACTATTGCAAATTTCAGAAAAAAAAGATGTATCTCAATGGAAAAGCAAAAGGAAAGCTATCCAAACTTCTGATTTTCCTTCAGTATTACCCATTCTGCATGAATTTCCTTATTTTCTGTCCTTTTTTTTCTTTAGTGGTGTTTTAGGAAGTTTACTTTTTAAGAACATGGAAAGGCAGAAAAATTGCATTTAATAACCCAAACAAATTAAGCATCGTGATGCCTTTCCTGGCAAAGTCAGAAGAAAATGTGTTAGTTCAAATAAACTAATTTTTTAGAGGTGACAAAAGCAAAGTAGAAGCCTTTATCACATCTGGGTTTTTCATTTTTAGAAAGTATCTTTATGTGTTCCCCTCTAGACTATCATTATTTGCACATGTGGACAAAGCAGTCCTACATTGTGTAGCATCGAAAAGCTTCTTTACTTCTCCAGTATTTCCTGGCCATATGGACAAATAGTGTTTAAAGACATTCACTTTTATACTTTTTTCCTTTGATGTAAATTAACCTTTCAGAAGTCAGAGGCCATGTATTAGAAGTTATAATCTGTTCTACTTAATTAGCGTTAGGCAGAAACCCACACTGTGCTTGGCTGAGTATAATTGCACTATTGCATGTGCAGGATGAACAATAAAGTGCAGCTTAGATCCTTGGGCTAAACCACCAAGAAATAATTTTTGCTAGTGAAGAATGGAGGGAATGCTGCAAAACTGAGGTTTAAAAATAGGGCCTGTGATGGCATTCTGTGGGTTTTAAGGTTGAGAGAGGTGAAACAGTTATGTTCACAACCTTAAAGCGGTGAGACTTAGATCTAAATTCTTGGAAATTCTACATTTAGAAGTCAAAAACAAAGAACTGTTTTTTGATTGGTTTTAGAACTGATATTTTAGGCATGTAAAACAAAAAAATGAGGACCCTAACAGTCTTCCCAGGATCAAAAACAATACATGAGGATATCCAGTGCTCTTTGATGACAATAAATACAGACTCTGACAGTATTAGAAAGTTAAGACAAGTCTCTGCACCCTGAGATAGCAAAAGGTACATAAATATCAGTTCAGTGGCACAGGTGGCTGAGACTTTCTCTTTTAAGTCTGAAGGTGCCATGTTTTGATTCTTTTCATTGGTTACATTACATCACAGAAGCTTACACTATGTCACTTCTAACCACTGGCATCATAGTAGAATAAAATCTTACAGAGGGGTATATAAGAATGTAATGTTTCTACTAACATGGCACTTTAGTGCTTGAATATATTCTCTGAATATATTCAACACTTGTAAGAGTATCACAGTCTTCTGTGTTCCTGTGTCTGCTAATAGGGATTCCATGGCACAAGATGTTTTTGATAAATAAAGATATTTCTTTCAGCTTTTACTGGATGAAACTGGTCCTGTCCTTGCTCTACTATTCTTTTTGCTATGCTAGGGAAAAGCTGCTAAGTAATTCTTGGGATACTTAGTGGCCATAACCAGCTCCTGTGCAAGGTGTCTGCAGTTCCCAACTGTGATGTCCATCTCCAATTGCTGTGTGCAAGCTGTGGTTGGGCACTGTGGAGAGTTTAGTCTGGCAACCACACTCTAACCTTCCACGGGAGTTTACCACAGTCCACGATCAACAATGATTGAATAGACACAGTTAGGCATTCAGCGCTTCCCTCAGTTGAAACTGTGATGAAGCATCTCTTCCCTCCTTCAAATATTTTTAAGTTTCATAGATTAGAATGACTATTGTTTCTTTTCACAAAAAAAAAAAAAATCCCAGAATTTTTTCCTCCAAAATGACCAAAACTGAATTGGACTGAAGATTGGTCCACACTGCATCATTGACTCAGTGTGACAATTAGAGAAAGATTCTGATCTTTCTTTTACCAGTTTTTTAAAATTATATAGGTATTAAATATTCAAATGGGATCTCCTGGAATCTTCCAAAATCCTCAGGCACCACACTTGTGAAAGATAAACCTAAGGGGTCACCCTGTCTACATTTTCAGCTGCCTAATTACTTCAAATGATCTAGCAGTAGTTCCCTAGAGAGAATGTCCCTTGTCCCTTGACACAGAAAGTCTGTCCAGGAAGCTAATCAGGATGAACCCCAAGCTGTGCTGATTTTCAGTTACCTCCATTTGATTTTTCTTGAAAATCATAGTTTAGAAAAACATTCTACTATAAAATGTCATAGACTGTAAAAAAGAAAAGAAATAATTTGTCGTTTTCACTGAGTGCACACTGCCCTCTGCACTTGTCTAATGAGTCAAAGTTTTTGTTTATTTTGCCATGGAGAAATACTTTCTGTAGCAGTCAGTGAAAACTCTAGTAAATTTTTTAGAAAGAGGTTACACCAATGTATCAACACCTTTAACTGATATAACTGTGTCTGTGCTGTATGATTGTATTATTTCAGCCAGCTTTGTCTGCAAATAGCTACAGAAGGAGTGATGAAAACTAAATGTAAAAGAGCTCTTTGAATAGAACAGAATTCCTTGATCAAGGTTTTGGTAAAAATTATATATAGATGTGGTGAGTTTAAATTTGTAAATCTAGCCTCATATGCTGAGATATTCTTCAAAACAGCTAATGGAGTCCAGCAATTACACAGGGATAAAGTGAAGCTGAAGGTCCAGTTGTGGTCCTGAGCTAAACAGGACACAACACGTCATTGCTGGCAGAAGAGTTGTGTGTATGGATGGGATAGGTAGTATCAGCCTATTGTAGGAATTTAGAATTCCTAAGGCTTTTACCTCTATGTCAAATTTGCTTGAAATTGGTCGAAGACTTCAAAAGTTATCAGCATGATTGACAGGTACACAGGCAATTTGATCACGATAATTCTATGTTGGATTAAAAAACAGGGATCAAGCTTCGCAAAGCTTGATGGGACCAATACACAGTGTTATAAAATACTAGTGATTTTTTTCAAAATAATAATTCTCAGATTTTGGTTTTCATTAAGAAAATATATCCTCAAAATGGGAGGTGAATGTAAGTGATAAAAGAATCTGGGGAAATCTTGGAACAACAGCTCTGGGCCATGTAAGCTGTCCCATTTTACTCTTTGAAAAGGAGACGCATAGTCGTCTGAGACTACAGGATAAATCATTGCCAGAGGTAAAGGGGACTAGAGAGAAAAATAAAGAGATGCAGGAGAGACTTGACTTCACCTAAACACTGGCAAATCTTGGACAAACAAGAGGAGTGACATAATGTTCTATCATTTTTCAAAGACTTGCATCTAACAAATCACTCTAAAAAAATAAGTAATTACATGGAGGAGTTGCTCTTCCTAAGCTTTTGTTGTTTCTGTTGGGGTTCAACTAGAAGCTAATAGATACTTTAGATGCTCTGGGTTTGTGGAGAATACCTATATGGGTGACAGTAGATCTGCAGAATGGGGTCTTATGGCTTAGAAGAGGCTGGCAGTAAAATTATCGCTTAGGATTTATCCTAAATAAGTTTAGGATGAATCACCTGCGGTTACTTTAGCCACCCTATACATTCAATGAAAAGAAATAAACATCTCCAAATGGCAGTTCAGTTCACCTAAGACTCAAGCACGGTGAAGGTGCTTATATCCCTCCATTGTTTACTTCCATGCCTAGAGTGACTAGGGTACTAATTTAGTAACCACAGTTAGATGAATACAATTAGGTCTTAATCTCCTATTTAAAAGATTTTTTTTCCCCCTAAAAGCATTAATATGACTGCTACTGTTCTTGGGGAAATAAAAACTTAGGTGGTCTACTTTTTTGGTTGTATCTGTGTTACTCTCATATAGGCATCCAAAGAAAAGGACATACCTATTTTGTTAATTATCTGAGAAAACCTAAGTCTTGAATTAAATATTTCAAAAAGGGGTGATTAAGTTAAATATTTGACCTGGTTTAGAGCTTCTTTCAAACACTACATAACTATTACACGATTATGATCCCACAGGGCCTAAAGAGAGACCAAATAACTCCTCATAATTTATCAAATCAGAGACTATTCACAAGGTGGGGGTGGGAAGAGGAAGCCTGTGGAGATAGGTATGAAAGAGAAATCCAACACAAGTTTTAAAAGGAAGAACTTTCCTGTTTTGTTACAAAAGAGAGAGGACAAATAATTTGAAAAAGTTGATAGGTACAGTTTAATTATTATAAAGACCGATCTTTCTGTATTAATCAGTTTCTTGATAAAAAAGCTCAACAAGAACAGAACAAAGCAAAAACAAAATAAAAACCACCAGACAGCCTTTTCAGTATTAAAAAAAAAAAAAAAAAGAAAGGTAGCACTGCTGAGAATTCTTGGTTGTTTACAAACTCAACATTCAAATGTTTTCATCAAAAGCTTATTTCAGACAGCAAATGAAGTAATCTTTTTGGAAAGTAATAGGATTTTATTCTCATGAGATTCCCCCACAGAGAGGTGGCCACTTCCTTAAATCAGTCAGTCAGGTATGATGATACCTCAAATCCCAACTGCTTGAAGCAAATAAATAATAAATGAAGATGGTATTTGAGTCTGAAAAATCATCTGAGAGGTCGAGATCCTTCCTTTTGGTGAACTCTGTAAGATGTGTAGTGTGGAAGCAGAAGCTAAAGGTTAGGAGCTTGACCATGCACTGCACTTCGGCTTGTAAGCTCAAAAGTGGTTACTAACCATGAACCAAACACATCATTGAAGGCTGGGTTTTTTGTGTTTCTTTTTTTCCCCTTCATTCCTTATAGTCTAAGGTTTGCTTTCACTCCAGGGGAGTAGAGAGTCAGAAAATGCAGGAAAGAAAAGTTAGCATTCTTTCTGAGCACAAACCTGCTGCTAAGCTGGTATTTTGTATTGATTTTTCCTGAAGCCTGTAATCTTGAAAGCTTGTAACAGAGGATGAGGTAAATATCATTTTATTTGCTCAAATAGGTTTAGATTAGATTGAGATGAAAAACTAGGGACAGGCCAAATTAGGACTGAAAGCAGCAATTACAGATTATTGTTTCCAGCAGTAACTAGAATAGGTTATTTCACTGATAAAAAGGCTTGCTGAAAGAAAGAATAGGTGATTTTCCTTAGAGACTTAAAATAATATCAAGAAAAGAATAGACAAGGAAAATATAAACAGAAATTCATAACAAATTTGTTATGTTGCATGTTAAAAAAATCAGGCTACCTGTAGAGTAAATTAGCATGTGAATTATTGAACTTGCTTAAAATGCATAGCTTAACAATATATCCTCAGAATACATACTTCTGAATATATACGATATGGGTGCTTAGCAAACTAGTTATATACTTTTCATTGTGTACATTTTTTCTCATCTTGTTGAAAAACAAAGCATACCATTCAGCCTGAAGGATAATAATAAAAATCAGCTCTTAAAAGTAATTCCTTTGGTAAAATAGCTTCTGAGGGAAAAAAAAATGTGTACAAAAGCGTTCAAATGATACTGACAATAAGGCATGGAATTTAAAAGGCTTAACAATGTCTTATCTTAGAGTCTGTTTTATTTCTTCATCTTCTGAGCACTTCAAACATATGAGCTGTTATTCCATCTTTAGATCAGTAACTTTGAATTGTTCTACCTGTCATTCTGCAGTGACTAGCACAGCTAGATGTCATACAATGATTGTTTGCACTTTCATTCTTTCACATTAAATGGCAATCATCCGGTCCTTTTGATTTGTTTCTTTTATTTAGCCCTGAAGTTTTTACACTAGAATCTCATTAAAGCTGAACTAGTGTACTCCTGTCAAAAAACTAATGGAAAAAAGTTTAAAAGAGAAATGTTTCACCTATATTGTCACTAACTGGTGGAGTTGCATTTATCAAGATTTGCAGAGTTTACTTCTTTAGTTTACGTTCTTTTGGCCTCGTTCACCTCTCTCTGCTTTTTTTCCCCTCTATTGTACGAAATTTAGGATGATATGTTCTAATAAACCAGACACCTAAATAAAATGACATCAAAAAGAACAACAAATTTTATCTCCTGGAAACGTTTTTTCTTTTCATAGGACAGATATTTCCTGCTAGTCAAGAATATTGTCAGAGAAATTTCCTATGCAAAAGACTAAGCACTTCATTGAACAAACATTGTTTACAGAAGTATAACTGTATGTCTGAGTTACAGGAACAAACAAATTAAACAAATCCTCGGTTGCTGATATTTCCAGGCATATAAGATAATAATCTTTGTCATTCATGCAGACAACTAAGTCCCACCCTTGAAAATAACTCTACAACCTTTTTTGCCTCCAACAACTTTTGTTTTTTGATCCAGGTAAGGTATCTAATTACAGCATCTAAAAAAATTGATTACTGAGCTCTTCATGAGAGTTCTCAAATTACACA
Organism: Gavia stellata; assembly: GCF_030936135.1. Classification (NCBI taxonomy): domain Eukaryota; kingdom Metazoa; phylum Chordata; class Aves; order Gaviiformes; family Gaviidae; genus Gavia; species Gavia stellata. The sequence goes on from NC_082596.1 coordinate 34,378,234, forward strand.
GAAGTTATTTGTGTAGAAGTATGGCTTCCTCTATCAGGAAAAGAAAAATCATACAAGTCCCATTTAATCTATGGTATGAAGGACAATGAAAAATATATTCATTCAATAAGAATCTTCTTTTATCTTATGCTGCTGCACTGACAGATAAGAGAAATATATCATGTGGATTCTGATCCCTCTATGAGTTCCAGAAAATAAGATAAGGTTGTGCAAAATGCTGGCAAATTAATCCCAGTGAAATTACTAACCATTTTGTCTAAAGATCCGGTAGTCAGAAGGGATAACTTAGAGGTCACCTTTACTATTAAGGCTAAGGGTTTTCTAGCTGGTATTGTGGCATACATTGTACATCTAAATGCCCGATCTAAAAATGAATTCCTCAGCATTTCTGAATATGCTCCATAGATTTAACTCAAACGATGGAAGGCTTTTTCTTCCCATGTAAAACGTGATGTTTTAAGCCCTCTGTCTCCCATTTGCCTGTGCATAAATGATGACCTCTTCCTTAGAAACTTAAATGATGTGCAAACTGCTAGATGTCAAAGGATAGCTGTGGCTTGAACAAAAAGATAAGATAGTACTTATTAATACAAAAATTTGAAATTACTCTGACATGTAATTGTTACAGAAAATACGTATTTAAGAAATGCATATATAAGAAATAATGACCAAAAGGGAGGGCATTTCTCAGCAGTTAATGACTAGGTAGAAAAGTTAATGGCTGCAGGTGAAGTCGAGGTCGCATAACTCAGCCTGTCATTAATAGCTTGGAAATGCCCAGCCAGGAGGTCATCACTGCTATTATGAGCCATAGGAATACAAAAATATAAAGAAAAAAAATAATTACCTTTTTCTGTTTTGAAAAGTTAGAACTAAAACTGTAGGTTGCCATGGATATGTTGTTCTGTTTACTGGAGTTATATCCTCTTAGCAGTTAAAGGCCAGGGTTGCAATTCAGCATGGTGCTGAGCCAAAACAATTAAAGGACACAGCCCAAAAAGCAAACCTCAGCATACTGCAAGATCAAGGTTCAGGCTTATAATAAGTGGAAAAGCATTCCCTCAGGTTTATTTTCAGCAATGAGTATTTCTGAGGCAATAATTTTAAGGTAAAACATGTCTCTTAATAAATTTCTTTCCTAATTTTCCCCATTTAAATTATTATCCGGTTTGTAAGTATATCTTTACAGCTGTGCAAAAGAAATAGATGATATACCACTAAGTCCACATTTACTCTTGAATTTCTGCCTTATTTTCACCATTCTTTTCCTTATTGATTTTCACAATAACTTCTCATTTGTTTATTCACTCTTAATATTTTTAATTACTAAAAATATATCATAGAGACTTATCCCTGCTCTGAATCCTGCTGAAATCAGGAGTCAGATATCTTTTGGACTAAGTTCCAAATGTTAAGAATTATATAAAAATATTCTTTCCTTGTTTTTCAATTGTAGTCTTTATATTAGTTGCTTCTTCCCTGCTCTTAAGTTCTAAAAGAACATAAATAGCATTGTCCAACCTTGTTCATTATCATTCATTATGTGTATGTCTCAATCATGTCCTCCCTTTGTCTTACATAATGGCCTACATACTATCAAATAAAGAATAGAACTACACACAAAGGCATGTCAAACACTCCTTCAGTTTTCTAGACCTTATAGCTTAAAACATGGTATGGGCGCAAGTCAGTACATTTAAAATGCTATCCCATATTTTAATACTGTGATACAACCCTCATTGAATATGAGATTATAGCTTCTAATTAATCTTTTCTGTACAGAGTTCTGAAATGTACTTTCAAAAAGTCTAAGAAAATAAAAAAAAACTTAAAAAAAAGCAATTTTCATTTTCATAGAATTCATGTGCATAACTCTGCCATCATATAGCTACATGATGTAGCTTTATTTGTCAGAATGATTTTGATTCTACTTGACCTGAATGTCTTTTGCAGTTGCCAGCAGTGTAATAACAGAAATATGCATACCAAGAAAAGTTCCAAGGATAAGTATGAAAGTAATGAAAATGAGGTTCATGAGTGTTACCCTAAGTATCTCACAAATTTGTCACTCTGTAGTGACATACTACCTCCATTATTCGTCTTAAAACATGCTTATTCAAAAACATTATTCTCTGGATTTATGTAGGATGAGGTATAATACAATTACACAAGAATTAGAGATAGACAGCACTCAGCAATCACAACACTGTGTCTGGAACTGAGACCAGAGTTGGATACTTGAGAAGTGAATAAATTTACACAGAAAAATCAATGATAAGATTCTCACTGATCCTAGTATGACTTGGATAAATTTTTTTCCTTTTACCGAGTAACAAAATCATGGTAAAAAAAACCCCAAACCCAAGTCTATATATTTGTATATATGTATGCACACACACACAAGTATTATGTAAAAACTATTTCAAAGAGAACCAAGTACATTGAGAAGCGCCTGTTAATATTTCTAAACCTTGTATGTTTAGACACCCAGAGAGCTTTCAAATTACATCGAAAGGTGAATATTATCCACAACAAATCCTGTTTACCTTCCAAACTGTTGTGCAATAATATATATAGTTCAATGAAATTTTTGAACGTCTACTTATATATCCAGTAGAAAAATGCTTACTGACACCCTCATGTTCTTCCTCCCCAAGAAAGGTTTGCAAAACAGATAAGCCTTCCAGCATAGCCTCATGATTTGCATATTCAGGGATCCTCAGAAGAAAAATGGGAAGAAAGACAGCCTCAGAAGGTGAACCCCCAGTATTAGCTGCCTTTTTTTTATAACCTTACAGGTAGCACAATGAATGTCTCCAAAATCTACATTTCCAAGGCAGACAGAAGTGTACACCTCATAAGTAGTCCTAAGGTCAAAATCAGCACTAAGTATTCACTTGAAAACCAAATGGTGTCTCAGAACCTAATGGGCTCAGGATCCTACAGGCTATGTCTACAGAGATTATGTATATTCCCAGCAAAATGTCAATAGCTTCATTTGTGTAAAAGTGTGTTTCTAAAGAAAGAAACATTACTAAAATAAGTTTCAAGGTCTCAATTCAGTTTCAAGATTATGAGGGCTCATTCCATTGGAGGGGATGCAGAGGAGGATGTCACTCAATTGGAAATGAATGGATAAGAAATTACTTTTTCTTTGTTAAAAAAACCCAACAAAACAAAACATATCACCAAGATCAGTTTGATTTTATGAAGACAGATGCAACTCCAAGTAAAGGCTTGTACTACACTGAAGGTGGATTTTAACTTGGTTCAGAAGGCATTGATCTTAGTGCATATCCAAACACAGTGGTCATTTCCTCAATCTGTATTTTTCACAAGTAGATCAGGATAAGACTATGACAGTTCTTGAATATGGGATGAGCTAATAAATCCATATATTAAACTGACATTTCAAACCATAGTTGTTCAGAATTAAACAGAAATATAACTAATATCTCAAAACTAGAAAAAATGAGAAAGACAAAAAATTTGAAAGCATCTAGAACACTGATATTATTTTCATTCTGAAGAGTTTCATTATTATATAGTTGGGATTGATATTTATGATGAGTTTGTGCAGGAAAGACTGTCCTGTAAACAAGCCAGGTTCATTTGGGACTATTCATCTGAACTTGAATTTGTGCCAGTTTGCTTAGTATCCTTTAGTAGTAAATAGATAACAATCCTCCAAACAATATGTGAGGTAATTTAAAAACGGTAAGGCACATCATGAAGTGACAGTGAGCTAATCAGAGCCCTGAAGTGGAAGCGTTCCACCCTCTTACAAATGAATATTCCAGAGGATTTCCAAACTCTAAGGATGTGCTACTAAAACCAGAAAATAAATTAAAAAAAAGCAAAAAACCAGAACAAACATTCTCTGTAATTTAAAGAGAGAAAACTTGAATCTTTTTCGTGAGAGATTAAATAAAAGTTCTTAAGCTAACTTGCTTATCTTGTCCTTGCAGGTTGGGCCCTTTTTTCTAGTCTGGTTTTTTGGTTCATTTTTCATTAGCATCCAGCATTTCTTAATTTTACAGTCTCAATCTCTAGAAAAGCTCACCCTTTCCAGACCACCATTTGAAATTTTCTTTCTCATTCTTATGATAACTTGCAGTGCTCTTAAAGCCACAGTCTCTGGACTCCTGTGATTAATTACACCTGTCAACTTTCTTAAAAAAAAAGAAGAAAATTACTCTTACAAAATTCCTCTCCTCTCCTCTCCTCTCCTCTCCTCTCCTCTCCTCTCCTCTCCTCTCCTCTCCTCTCCTCTCCTCTCCTCTCCTCTCCTCTCCTCTCCTCTCCTCTCCTCTCCTTTCCTCTCCTCTCCTCTCCTCTCCTCTCCTCTCCTCTCCTTCTGGATTGCAAATTCTGGCAGCTCCTGGACATAAACTGTTTCAATGCATACTAAGTTCAGCACAGTACCGTTCCTCATAAATATCCCTCCTCATATGCTTCATCAAACTGTTGAAGTAGAGTTTCTTACAGTGGAAATTATTTCAGAATCAAAGCATATGAAGCACTATTTTATAAAGGAGTAGTTACATACTTGCAAAGACAATGTAAAGTATTTGAAATATTTGATATTTATTTGATGAGTTATTATACTTGAAAAGGGACATTTTTACTCACAGATTTGTATTATATATGTGGCTCACATTTTTTTTTTATTTAGAGAATAAAGGGAGATAAAATGAAGGAGGTGAAATAAAATGCTGTGGAAGGGTGTTCCTCAGGTATATCTTTCATTAAATAAATTCCCTTATTTCTTACATCACTCTTAACAGGCCGTTACTAAGATTTGCATCTTCTCTCTCAGCTGACCTCTTTCAAGACACTCTGGCATTTGCTGAATTTCTGGAAGAACAGCTTTGTGAAATCAGAAGTCTGTGTGATCAGACAAAGCTTTCCAGCCATGCAGTTCTGTTGCTCTGATCCACACCTCCTGGCATACAAACTTACCTTGATATGACTTCTGTAAGAGAATTTAATCAGTCAGAAAGATGCAGAAAGAAAGGACTTAGAAGCTGAATTATACTTAACAGTCAGGCAAATGGAAAAATTGCAGAGCAGACTAACACATTGTTTATGCTGTATTAGAACAAGTAAATGAGTTGAGCAATTGCTTTCAAGGCACCTAGAAACATTCCTTAAGCCAGTCTTCACAATTTCTTAGTAAGTTTATTTATTATTAGAGAAAAAATACAAAATGCATTTTGTTTTTAATTAATGACAGCTCTTTCCCCTAATAAAAAAAGGAAAGAACGAAAACCACCTGTACAGCATCTATTGAATTTTACAAAGCAGAGAAGCAAGATTAAATCTGTACAGCAGATCTAAAGAAAAAGGAATAAATAACCTGGGGTAAGACCTCTGGAGACCAATTTAAATGGAAACTGAAAAGCAAAGGGTTCAATTGGCCTCCTATACATAAACATATCTTTGGATTTATTATAATTACTTTTAAAGCCAGAGAGGATCCCAAACTGATTTATGAACAGTGTAATAGCTGGGATTGAAATATCAGGATGGGTTATAAAAAGAAGAATATCATCCACATACAGTATTCATTTATGTTCCTGCTTGTGCATCAGTAATGATACAGTAAGTTTACGACATTTCTAAAAGCCTCAGGAAGTGTTTTGAAAGGTAATGTGGAGAAAGGAGGAAAAGATGGACAATGAAGCATAAGTACAAAACTCAGGAAAAAAGATTCAAGAAGACTGTGGGTATTTTATTATTACATTATTTTTTTCCTGAGGAATATTGAAATTCATACTCAAATCTCCAAATAGATGTCTGTGCAGTTCAGTTTCACCAATACCCAGAAAGTGTAGCCTTTTTATTCACATCAAATACTATCATTGCATCTAGGGAGACTGCAAGGGCATTATTCTTAACCTTGTCTGACCAATGCATTAGATTACTCTCATAAAATCTCAGAAATACTGGACCTTTATGTAACAGCCTGCTTAAAAGCTGCTTCTATCTTAAGGCAAGCTGAGTTTGAATAATCCTGTTTACAATGCATTTCCAATTGCCTATTTTTATTTTAAGCCCAGTAAAAATGTGATTTAGTTTCTTTTTTTTCTTTTTTTTTTTTTGTCACATTGTAAAATACAATGAAGGTTGTAAAAACGCATTAGAGGTGCTTCTAAAACAATTCACTCATCTGCATGTACCCTGAGTCTCAATTAATATTCTAGGAAAGCTACCTCCTCGTTATAAGGTTGCATTTTATTTTTAAAAGTTCGGGGGGGGGGGGGGGGGGGAAGGGTATGAGAACTTCCCTTTTTTTTTTCTTTTTTTCCCCCAGTTCATTTAAGTGCTTCTTTGTAACATTCGTACTTCTGCTATATGAGTATCCATGTCTGGTGAGATTGGTCTTAATCTTGGGCAGATGGAGGGAAAAAGAAAGAAGGGTAAAGAGGAACATGTGTGAGCATGTGTGTGAGAGAAAGACCACTGCAAAATTTCAAATCAGTATGGACTATTCAAATGGATTTTCAGCACATGCAGCTACCATTGAAGTGAATGGGAGTTCTGGGAGTTGCTAGGAAAAAAAAGAATCCTTTAAAAACTGGAAAACCACTAAAACACGAGTCCTAACATGTTTCACATTAAATGACAATCTTCATAATTACTCATAGAATTATTCTACTGTTTCATTAAAATAATTGCTTATCTAGGAACCTGTGGTCTCTATTTCAGCCCTGTGGACTGTGCAAGTAGTCCCTCTATTGTTCTCCATATTTGAGGCAAGAATACACAACATATTTTTCCGAGACAAAAATAAAGCAGCTTAAAGACCAATAATCATCCATCCTTAAAGTAGAGATGGCTGAGCTTCAGAAGTTAGTTTTGTAGTTGCTGGTATAAAAATATCAAGGAAAATATATCCCCGTTCTCAGTTTTTCTCTTATACATTTTCTTCATCTGCAGATAACACAAATGTTGTTCTGGAAGCAGTGATTTAGTGAATTAGAATTTCTGCAATGTTAGTCGATCTAATTTAAATCCACTAAATACAGAGGTTCTGAAGGTATCTAAAAAATTAAGAATCAGTTACCTCTTTCTAATTCTCACAGAAAGAGTGATAAAGTCTCACTGAATTTGTCTATATGTAATGAGCTACTAAATGTAATTCTGAAATAACAGGTTTTCATTACTTTTATAGTAGATATTTAAAGTTCTCCATTATTTATACAATTATATGGTGACAATTTAAGGGACCAGTGCCTTTTCCTATTTTTGATGTATATAAACCTGTCCAATTCAAAATATATACTTACAGGGCATTTGCTAATTCTATCACATCATGGAGGCCTTCACAGGGTTCAAAAAAATTCCTCTTCAGTGTTCTCTTTGGGAAGATTCCCTGCTTTCCATCTACCTGGGAGGACAGGGTCTTATTCTCAATTAAATAAATAGAAAGTTGAGTTTTCTAGACTTACTTGGTCTCTCACATACCAGGGAAAAGTTATACCCTTCTCTCTTCATTGACTGTGGTGGTCACCATTGCTTTCCCTCTCCATGCTGCTTAGAATCATACATCTAGAAAGGCAGTTAGTTGCCCCCCTAGGACTTCCCTTAAAAAAGGGGTTTCCAAATAGCAAGTCCTTTATCTCACCCATTCGCAAATCCACGTGATAATCATATGCTGTGACTTCCTTTCCTGGGACATACCTCATGATCTTTACAACACATTGCAGCCTGGGTTTTGCCCAATTTCTGCCCCGTGCTGTTTTCCAGATCCTAGGTCATAAAAATAAGAGGAATTATAATTTACTTGTTTTATTACTCTAGAACTTACTCCCTTGCTTTAGCTAAGGACAAAGGCAGACTTGAACTATAAGCTACTAAAAGGCAAAATGAAGGTATGGTCTCTTGAAAAGCTTGCACAAGTAAAGAAAGAGCATTTAGAATACCCTGGCCGAGGACTCTGACTTTTTATAACACCTGCTGACACTCCGTAGACTTTGTCTCTGGATGAAAGAACAGTGTATGCGTTTTGGTTAACATGTTCTTATCCTTTCCTATAACTAAATACACAAATGAACTCTCCAAAAATGTATTTATTTTTTACCATATGATGTTCAGTGAAAGATAGCTTATGACTATTGCAGTAGGCAGCTGGTAGAAGGGGGTGAGTGAAGGGTGAATGCAAGTTTTGCTGAGCAATAAAAGAGTAAAGATGGAAGTACTTGTCCCTCACACAGTAGGGTTTGAATATAATCATGTTCTTACTTTCACATTGGTAAAACAGCCTGTTACAATACTGAATTTAGAAGATAGGAAAGGGCAACCAACAGGTCAGTCTACAATTTCTGTATCTTTTGTATAGTTGAGTATGTAACATTCCAGTTGGAAAATTACAACTAAGGAGCATTTGTCTCCAGCTTTTCTGTAAGTGTACAGACCTAGAGAGACATGCACTAAGCAGTGACATTTCTCTTCATTATGTAACCTCTTTTTAAAATGCATCTGAGCTTGAATGAGATGAACCTTTGCTGAACTATGTACCTGTACATAGGTAGAACATTTTTGAACTACTTACTCCAAGGACAGCAGTTTGTTTAGTAAAACTGTGTTATCTGCTGTTGATAACTACATTCCATCTCCTTCTTTATCACTTTTATCATCACACACATTTCTAAAGTGCTCATGACCACAGTATCTGCTCACTCTCCTTTTCTTTACCTTCTTGTGATACGAGCAAGGATGATCTTGCTTCACAAATTGTTGAAATGATGAATGGATCCAAATTCCTTTCAGATTTCCAGAAATAATGAATTACAAATATTTTGTTTGACATTAGAACCGAAGTGTTGAAGCGTAAAATAAAGAGCTAAACCTTTGATTTCTCTCTTGAAGCTAGTTTGTCTGGATAACCTGGTAACCTATAATTAGCATCCCAAACTTCAACATATTCTCCTTGCCTTTTTATCATTTTGTCCTTCATATTTCTTTTTGGAGTCTGCATTGGCAGGGTCAGTCCGCATAAGTTGTCTTCTTGCTCTTTACTAGCTCCCAGCAGGTGGATAAGAAAGTAGGAAAGGTAAAGACAGGAAGGACTAAGATTATCCCAAACAGTAATTAAGCATAGAATAAAAAATAACTGCTTTAATTTATTGAGGACCTTATTTAAAGGTTTTCTGTACATAGTTCAGCTTGAATCTGACTATAAAAATGATACGAACAGTGGACAGTAGTGCTGTATGCTATGATGTTTCATTTATTCTGAAACAAAATTAATAATCTCCTTTTTACATACTCTGTCTACTCATTATTCTAGATTTCTAATTTTTTTCACATTCTAGTATCTTTGACCTTGCAAAAACGTGGTCTTTTGTTTAACTTAAAGCATGATACTAATTCAGTTGATCTACTCATGATCTTCAGGTTGAGAAAATGTATAAACATATGAAGAATTAGGGACTTAATTTATTTTCCTGGAAACCAATTAAATTACAGATTAATGAGCTAGCCAAAAAAACCTTTATAATGCATGAAAAACTATTTTCAAATACAGATTTGAAATGGTCATTTGCAAAATTCCATTTAGAAATAGTCTATGCCAATGAGATTTTGTATTTAATATAGAGCTTATTTTTTTTTACTAGTTATGAAAATAGGTCCAGTTTTTCACCATAAATTTTTGCTAAAATATATATGCACCCCAACATTTTGGTTTTGTCCTTATTGTTTTAGGAAAATTTATCTATCATATAAAAGAAAATGAACAATTGCCCAGTTCTGACTATATGGTTTCTGGATCATTCAAGTTTAGCTAGATTATACTTCACATACAGTCAAGAATGCTTTATTTTGATTTTGGAGACTTAGTGTAAATATTTTCCTAACCTTCCAGACTAACATGCAATGTGATGATATGCATGGAGATATTTCTGTCATCTGGAATCCACAAAGCTCTTCTGGGTTATTTTCTCCTTACATGGTAGCTCTTAAAGTATTCTTGGACAAATATTAAATAATATTTAGAAGAACGTATATTAAGACTGTTCCTTATGGCATTCCTACCTTAGTGCATAAGTTTCAAACCATATTAGCGTCTTCCTTTTCCTTAGCTTGCTCTCAGAAGACAGAAAATTAACACTATGTGTAGTTACTTTAATAAATCAGGGAGTGTGTGCAGTGGCTTAAACCCAAGAAATATATCTTTAGCTACGCATATTTTTTGGAAGATTTTTAGTGCACTTATTCTTAAATCCTTTTATTGTGGAGAAACTGCATTGCAGTTAATGATTGTTCTTTTGAATGTTATTTGTGCATATGTACTCTGCATATTGCAGTAAAGACAGGAAAGTTTTCCTGGAAAGGGCAAGTAAAATGGACAAGATATTAAACATGAAAAACTGGGAGTATTTCCAAATTATACTTGACAAAATCAAAGGAAATAAAAAGAAGAAAAAAGCTATAATAGCATTAGAAAGATTTCCCTATGTTTTATTATTATGGCCCACTTGGAATTTGCTTCACATAAGTTCCAGCCAGGGAAGCAGTTTACAAAAAAAAAAAAAAAAAAGAAACAACCCAAGCTCTATTGAATTATCTGTTAAAAATCTCTTCAAGATTACACAGATGTGTAAAGATTTTCTCAAAGACAAAAACTAAGTGCCCCGCTAACAGAAGCTCCCTAAATTGTATCAAAACTCAGTTTATATTCCCACAGATGTCTAACAAGCTGTGTATATGGTCTTGGATTATAGACTGGGAAAAATCAATAGCTTGCTGTCTCAAAGGCACCAATATAGATTATGAATCACAGCCAGGAAGTTGTCAGTGATCTCGGCTGCCAACAGTGCTTCAGTAAAGATATTTGCTAGCTCATATTCTTTTAATGTGCACCTTTCATATATGAAACAGGTCACTTTTTGACAAAAAGAAAAAAAGGGAAAACTATACTAAATCACAAAATAATTAGCATCCAATCTTATCTAAATAATGACTTTTTACCAGAAGGTTGGGGTTTTTGTTTGTGTTTTCTTTTTTTCCCCCGAAGAAAACCCTCCCTCCCACATTTTTCCCTCTTTAGTCCATAAATTATTTGTATCTGCTGAAACTAGTTCATACAGTTGTAAGAAGTAACAAAAGAACTAGGAGGAATTCACTGAAGGAAAGCAATGGCAGGATTTTTATCTATTATTCTTTGACAATCATAGTGTAATACAGGAATATATAAGATCACTTCAAGGAATAGAGAGCTTTTTAAGGTGAAGTAGCATCTTGCATTGCAGCTACACAAATTGTCCATGAAAATGCCACACTGTCACTGCTTTTCAAAGTACTACATTTAGTAAAATTACAGAAATAGAAAACAGAGAAGATTTTGCTCCACTTCATTGTTTCCAGAAATGTTTCAATTAAATAATAGGTACAAAAAGAATTAACTTTCTTCTTGTACTAAAAGTATATTTTGAGGTACTTCTAAACCTACTGCTTGGCATCTAACCTACATGCTTTGAATTTCCCTCTGAAGGCACAAACTGCTCTCCATTAACTATGTAGAGAATGGAGTCTAGAAGTTCTGAGTCTTCAGTGGAATAAAGTAAATATTTCTACCACCTAAATCAAAAAAAACCCAGCTCTCAACCACATGACCATTTGTTGCTACACTAGAGTGCTGTTTTGAGTGAAGGCTCTGGGGTTTGTCAAGTTATGATGGCTGTAAGAACTTGAACATACCAACAAATCAACTCTGGAAAGATGAACCAAGTTAAGAGATGTAGCATTTTAAGCTGCACGGGGAACAGCATCCAACACAAAAGAAGTGGTCATACTTAGATAAAAAATTTTTCCCTTAGGCTTCCTTATTTGGAGATGGTATAGATCTGGAGTGAGCACATGGGGAAAAAGGCACTACCTATGCTATCTGTATTCCTTCTGGTTTTTCTTCCTCCTGGATACCACATCACATCTGAGCCTCTTCTCAATGTTGAGGGCTACAGATCAGGAGGTTTGAGGGAAAAGACAATGAAGAACATGTCAGTCCAAGTACTCTACATCTTTCCCTGATACATTTGCTGATTTCGCATTGAATTCTTCTGTAGCAACAGTAATGCCCTTGGGACTTCTTTGTGGTTGATGTTATGTGTTGTAAGGTGACACACTGACAGGATTGATTTCCAGACTAAAGCTATCAGTAGAAAGTAAGGGACCATTGAAGAGACTGGCCTTGCAAGTGATTGTTCTAAATGTAAGAGAAATATTGCAGGAATATTTGTACTGTGTTTAACCAGTTCTCTAGAAATGCAGCTATGACAGTCTTCACAGACATTCAACTCCAAGTACAAATGGATCAAAACCAAAAATAGTTTTGAGTTGCCTTTTTGAGAAAGACACAGACAACTGATGATAGGAACTGGATATATCTGCATAGTTTTTGCACTTCAGGAGATGGAAGCAAATTGAGTGAGAATAATTAATGCTTTGCAAGTAACGTAACTTTTCTGAAAGAGAAATTCAGACTAATTTTTTGCATTAGCAACATTCTTCAGGATCCTGGTCATCTTGTGTTTTGCCTCAAAGAGTTTAGCTGAGTGCTTATTTCAGCATGTCCTATGCTTTTACACGGACCAAAATTGTGATGATAAAAGTCTTTCTAAATAAGACTTAGTTCTTTGTCTGTGTATGAGACGATTCTGCCTTTTTTTTCAGGATATTTTTTATCCTAAAAATGCAGTCTCAGGATTCCCCAAATTATTTGGTTTAAGGACAAGTTTAATTAACAGATTAGGCTGAAAAATGGAAGAAATCAGAAGTGATGAAAGCTTACTTTAGCATTTCTTGAAAGAAACTCAAAGTTCTTTAGATTAAACTGAAAAGTAAACTACTAATTTTCCACTTGTAAATAAGGACACATGTCACTGAAATTATGCCTTTTGCTTCAAATAAAATAAAAACAATCACTTTTTTAAAATGTATTCTACTTTTTCTGATCTTCCTGAACCAACAATTATTATTTGTAAACCTTTAGACTGCAAGCAGTATTCTTAGTGATAATTGCAAGCATTTAAGCTAAAAATTGGTATTGGCAGACCCCTTTTTATTATATTACAAGATTTCAGGGTGCGCAAGGCCTCTGTTAACAAATTCTTATGGAAGTATTGCTGCACTTCACTTCCTTGCTAGTGAAAAGGGCTTTATCATATAAATAGGTTATATGGCTTTCTGGCAGGCAGAAACTTTCCTCTTCAGCTATGTACATGCCCACACTAAACACCAGGGCCCTGAGGTCAATACCAACCCTGCCTGTCCCTGTCCAGCCTCTCTGGGGCCTCCCCCAACCCGCCCATGACCCAGGAGCCCATTTTAGCCCAGCCCGGGCCCCTCGGTCCCTGTCTGAGCTCACAGACAGGCTGTTGCAAGGGTCAAGGGCTCCCTTGGACTACGGGGTTCCCTTTCAAGGACTATGGGGGCCCTCACTGGGGGTGGCAGGGCAGGGCAGGGTAGGGCCTGTCAGCCTGTCCCAGCCCCCAGACAGGAGCAAGGCAGCGGGGGGCAGCCCCAGCCCTGGGCAGCGGGCACCTTCCTGGGGACAGGGACAGGCCAAGGCCGCCAGCCTGCAGGTGGGGGGGTGGGATCAGGCCCAGTGAGGGCAACCAGGGTCAGATACATACAGCATTGCCAAAAAAGGCAAAAAAATATGGAGGTTTATCATATAGTTTCTCTGTGATTCACAGGTCTTTAACTTTTCAGACAGTGTCATTACAACTACACTATGTAAGATTTTTGCTGAGCTTGGGAAAAATCTTGCTAAGAGACTTGCACTTGAACAGGACTTCACATTTTGCTGGAACATGAAAGGTAGGAACGAATAACTACAAAACTCTCCGCCTTGCTACATATAATAATAAGACCCTCAAGTTCGGGAACACTGCTGGATCATCATTAGCAGAGCTACTTCATGCAGAAGGGGCATCAATGATTATGCAGCTGGACTGAACTGCTTTCCCAAGGAGCTAACAGTCTCTGCAACCGCCATGGCCAGTGATTCTCTCCCTTGATCATGCAGAGCTGCTCGCTAGACATGGAGCAGTAGAAGACTATCCATCCTTCAAGCACTGAGCCAATGAACCTGAAATAAGTGCTACAGCCTAGGAAAGACTTGACTCCATTCTCCTCAAGTTTCTGAGTCTAGTACCTGTATGATTACTTTGGATGAGCCTATGCCTCTTGGTCTTCATAATACACCCTTTTTTTTTTTTTTTTTTAGGACTTTCTTCAGCTTCTTCAACTTGAAGTTGATGTTAGCCACCAGCTTTAATTTGCACTTGTTCATTGTAGTCCATGATCTCTTTTGAGTAGAAAGAATGAAATACACATTTCTCTAGTACTTCTCTTTTTTTCCTGAATGAAATACAAAAACTGAAACAAATCTTTGTTTTGCAGCTGATTGTTCTCTCTATTCCTTATTTTATCTGTATTGTATATTTTTTTGGTGATGTCTCCAAACTCTTTCAAAAGCTCTCAATTAAAAAAGATGTTAAACTCTTTAGATCTATGATGCTGAATAGGTCCCATTTAAAAATACTGAAGTAAACACATAATTTATTTTCTTCACATTTAGCTATTTCTATTTCTCCAGAGTACTGAATTTAGAACATTTAAGTGTGCTAAACAAAGAATCTACCTTAAGGAGCATAGGATTTGACATGGCAAAGTGGATAAACTCACTGAATACTCTACTATACTGCTTGTACAATCTTTAAGCGAAATGTTTTCTGTTTGGTTGGTTCATCGGTTGTTTTTTGTGGTAGCAAAGATAACCAGCATATATGCATACTACTGTTTAAAAGTAAGGAAGAGAAGAATGACCACTACAGAGGGAAAAAGCACAGAACCTGAGAAGATTATAAATCTATCTTCTTATGATGTCGGGCATTCATTCTGCATCATCCAACGGTGACTTGTCTGTCATATTAAATTGTGACATCAAGACCAGATATTCTTTTAAGAAATAATTTTTAGCTTAAATTGAAATTATGGGCCTGATTCTAGAATGCTTGTGTAAAAATTGCTGTGCTGTTATGTTCAATAATAGTGTATTCTTGGTATAAAAAAACCTATGGATTAAAAGAAATTCCTACTTCATCCAGTTTGGTTAGAGATTAAATACATCCTAACGAGTACTTTCCAGAACTGATGCTTTTTCTGAAGGAAAGTAGTGTCATTAGTATTTTTTTTGCCCTGTCTTGGTATTTTCTGCTTTTTAATTTTACCTCTCTTCATTTCAAACGTCTATCTAAAAGTACTGGGACAATTTAATCCAGTAACAGGTAGGAGGTAATTTAGGGCAATTCTTCACTAGTATAAAACAAAGGGAACTGGTGTAACTACATCTTTATTAAATGTCTCACTGCTGCTGGTAGGACTGATGGGAATGTGTGATACTGTTTCATCCTCCATAAAGAGGTTTCACAGAAATCTTTACATCTAACTTATGTAATATAAGATAGAGTTATTTCTTTGCAACTTGTATGGCAGCAAATTTGAAGAGACTAGGAGGTCACATGAAGCTTTGAAAGATTGCCTTCACTGCATCCATAGGTCAGATGTAGCTGAGTATCTAACCCATTTACATTTTTCCCTCCAGTGCTTCACACACTATTTTTGTTAATTTCCTATTTAAAGTGAAAAAGCTGGGTTTATGACATCACATTGACAATGATGATGGAGGGAAGGATACTTCACACAAGTTGAACCTTAGGAAGTAGACTTCCCATTTTCATCACAACAGTACTATTAATAGAAACAAGCTAACAAAACCAGAAAAATATATGTTGGACATCTTTGATTAGTGTTTTACAAAGTGTTTATGATTGGACTGCATTGTTTCCTAATGTCATCATAGCATTTTACTTTACCAGGCTATTTGTAAACCAACAATGCTGATCTGACTAGAAATCACTTCTTGAAGGAAAATTACCATATCTAATACAAAACTACTCAAACCTAAAATACCCAAAAGAAATATCTGTCTCTTGGGAAGAGTTTGCCATGCTTCTCATAGTTCTAAGTGATCATGCATTTATCAAAATATCCCATCAGACAACTTGAGAATGCTGAGTATGAAGAAAGTAAAGTATGAAGAAGCTAAGCCTGACTAGGGGAAAGCTTTAAAAAATAATGCCTTTGTGATCTTCTTACAATCACCTCAGACTGTGCCTATTTATACACAAGGAACAATTTATTAACCTAACAAAATAAAAATTAATCCTGTGGAATAAAATTTCCAAGAAAGGAGTATGTTGATAATAACCAAAGATAGCTTATTAGCTTCAGATTTTACTTTCTTAAAAATGGAAAAGAAAAATGGTATTAAAAAAATTCTCCAGGATTACTTGGAAACAAATGAAAACCTAATAACATAAAATTCCATTGAACTCATCTGTTGTATAACTAAATTCACAAAGAATTTTTTGAGACACTGTAAAATTCGGATAGGAGTATTGACTTTCTTGGCCAGAAAACATGCACGGTAATTTTCCCTTCTAGTTTTCAGATGGCTGGAAAGAAAAAAGTTCAAAATATTTTTTATCATTCAAAGATATAGTTTTCTTTTCTCCTTGGTGCATCCATTTTCCAGAGGTCAGAGTAATTTGAGGCTTTCTTCTTTATCCTTCCTTTAGCTGCCTTTCTAAATATTTTTCTGATGTTTTCTGTGGTGTAGTCAGGAACAACACTGTCAGTTGTTCTGTAAAATATGTAACATTAGAAGTGTGTAAAGTTCTGCCAGTATAGCTGCAGCAAGCTCTGTAGCTAGCAACAAAATAATTGTGCATGGGAATGCCAAAAGCTTTTTTGAATATGAATTTTAAAGGTGTTTCTTTCAGGTTCTTCCTGGAAATATCTATGGAATGACTGTATAAGCAGAGTTTAAATTAATGATGTTATGCGTTTGTCAGAGAGCTCTGACTGTCATTGTTAAAATAACTGATAAATGTTTACTAAAATGAGAAAAAATTCAGTAATTTAATGTGTTGTGAATTATTTAATCAGCTATAACTTTATTAATTTGGAGTCAAGATAATGAAAGTTAGTTGCTCCCAAACGCCACATGACATGTCATCCTACAGAATCTGTTTCAGAAGTACAAGCAAAATAATACAGCTTGCACTACACTGTATGTCTATAGATATTTACAAGCCATCTCTTGACTTTTAACATTTTTATATAAAGATGTAAGAGAATAAAATAAAATATAGATATTTCTTAATTGTTACTTTGAATATTCTAAGGTTTCCTTTTCAAAATTAAGAAGATATACAAGATTTTATTGTTTTGTGGATTAGCTCCTGAATCCTCTATCTATTGCAATTCAGTTCTCAATGGATGCATCTCCATTAACATTTTATTACATTGTTTTGAACCAAATTTCCTGATTGTCCCTACTTATGCTTTTATTCACATTACAGAGTGTTCTCAAAAAGCACAAACTGAAATTGTTTTGGGTAAAATCCAACTGGAAGAAACACTCCAGAACACCTATCAGACTCCAACACAAGTCCATGGTACCAACAGGAGCTATTATGAAATCAAATTCCCTGAAATGTGTGCAGTATGAAAGCTGGGTCCTTGAAACCATTGTTTCACTCTAACAATTCTTTCCCATTAGGCTAAACGGTTTGATAATATAAACATAGCATACTAGAGGTTTTCTGCAAGATTTAAGGACAAAAGATCACCCCAGAAAAGCTGCAAGAAGGAAATGGTTTTCACTTTTTGGTGATAGGCTTGGGTTTTAATCATTATAGTAAGAAAAGAATTCTCTAGCAGGAAAATTTTCATCTGGATGCAAGGTAAAAAAGTGGGATTTCTTAACTCATTTGAACTGATGTTCTGCATTGTAATGAACATTACGTTTAACTACATTCCAGATGGAGAAAAACATTCTGTTCCTCCTGACACTATTACTCAAGCTCAAACTAGGCAGCCTATATCCTGGAATCTGCTTGATTCCTTAGCATGATAATGAAAGCAACACCTAAGACAGAGACACCATACATTCTTCAGTCTTTGCACTATGAACAAATGATTTGTCTTCGGACAAAAGTTGGCAGATAAGCCCAAAGTATCCTATTAATAAGGTAATAAACATAAGAATATTAAAACAAATAAACAAAAAAAGGAAAGACAGATTGCTTTCTGTAAGATAACAAGGGCGAGTATTTTGGGAAATCTGAATAAGCAGTTCTGTATAAAATGACCAGAAAGCATTGAACTTCAAACATTTCCAGCTTCTCCCTTTCACAAAAGGCACGTTCTCAGCAAATCCAGTATATTAGCTAAACTTGTAAAGCTGAAGTTACAACTAACAAAGCTTCCAATATCTCAGATCATTTCAAGTTAGGTCATATATCTATACAACAATCTCTCCACTGTACCATGTAGGCTTACGCTGAAAGATAAAGGGTAAGATTAGCATAGGATTTCTCTTCAGCACCTCACTTGACTGAGATAGTGTGTTTGAATTACTCGGACTGAGCTTACCTTGAGTGAAAATACAGAAAGAGAAAAAACCCCACTTTAGCTGTACAAAGTGACCTCAGGAGGAGCGAAAGTATGTCAACAGCTAGGAACACAATGCCAGACTATTCACTGTGCAGCATACTGGGAGGGCAAGAGACAACCAGTATAAACAGAAACAAGAGAAGTTCAGACTGGATGTAAGGAAAACTTTCCTTATGAGTACAGTCAAGTACTGGAACAGGTTTGGGCAGTCTCCATCCTTGGAGGCTTAGACCTGACTGGATAAAGACACAACCAACCTGATCTGATCTCATAACTGCCCCTGCTTTGAGCAAAAGGGTGGACTAAATACTTCCTGAGGTCCCTTCCAACCTGCAATATCCTATGAACCTATGATTCCATAGTATACTGTTGTATCTCAAATAGCTAAATCCCTACTGAATTACTAGTTCTACCATTTCAGCAGTGCTTGATGTTCAATCTGTCCTCCCCACTGCAACAGACCAACTAGATCCAACTTAAATAAACACTTAACTTATGCTGAAGATTTTTGTGGGTGCATTAACTTCACCATCCATCACAAGCAGTCATTCTTATTTGTCAGTCAGTGCTATTAGGTACGTGCTTATTTTTATGCATATGAATACTCTTATGTGGAAAGAGTAGGCCTATTCATACAAAATTAAATATTACTATAAGATTCCACAGACTCATAGCCTAAATAAACAGCCAACAAAGAATGGAACAATGAAAACTATGTCTTAAGGGTTTTTGTTGATTTTTAAAATGCAAGTCTTTTCTGTTAGCCTATTAATCATTTTTAATTATTCTTATAGTGTCTTACCTCATCCAAATATTTTTATGACTCACTGTAATTATTATAGAAGCTACTTATTATCTACTTTTAGTATTTTAACATTGTGTTCTTCAAGGTGCAAGAAGTGAAGATCTCAGGTATTACTGCACAGTTCAGTTTCTTTCTATACACAAAGTGGAATCTTAAATATGGAAATTGTCCCAGACAATATAATCTATTTTGTGGTTCTGCTTACTAGGTCCAAACTTGCAGTTTTACTATGGTGAGAGAAATAACAAAAGACCTAGATCTTATCACAACAGAAATGACTTTCCAATCACAGTGTAGCTGTATATGTTATGCATGCACATGTACACAACTATAGGTATATATATGTGTACATGACCAGGCAGTTTTCAATATTGATCCATTTCCGTAATGGTCTAATGCTATTTTCTCAGAAACAGGACTGGCAAGATGATGAGCATAATAATTTAGTATATTGGGAGGGCCACACATGGTCTCTCTCCTACCTTTGCTAAGTTTTAGAGAACACTGACTTCAGCAATTTTCTTTGACACCAATTCAAAGGACTCTACAGTAAAAGGCATCAGGAAAATCAGGTATAGATACATTGGAGAATAATGTATTAAGTCTAGTTCCTTGCTAGAAGTAAGCACATTCTGTGTTTTTCAAATGAAAATGTGTCAAAGGGAAAGGAAAAGAAAGGAAGGGAAGGGAAGGGAAGGGAAGGGAAGGGAAGGGAAGGGAAGGGAAGGGAAGGGAAGGGAAGGGAAGGGAAGGGAAGGGAAGGGAAGGGAAGGGAAGGGAAGGGAAGGGAAGGGAAGGGAAGGGGAGGGGAGGGGAGGGGAGGGGAGGGGAGGGGAGGGAGGGGGAGGGAAGGGGAGGGAAGGGGAGGGAAGGGAAGGGAAGGGAAGGGAAAGGGAATAAAAAAGGACTCATGGATATAACTGACCAGTTTCAAATTTATTATGGAACAGCCTACTTGCAATTATTTTAATTATATTGCAAATATAAATAAAAAGAGTCTGGGAAAAAAAAAAGTTTGTTTTTTGTTTGTTTGTTTCCAGACCAAAGGTGGGACTTTTGAGGTGAATGTAGTTCCCCTGGTTTTAGGAAAGTTAGATGTATTCAGAGAATTTGAAGATTTGGCTCTTGATGTAAAATAGTAAGACTTCTGTTCAGAAAAAAATGCTATTTAAAATGGGTACTTAAGCATTGCATATAATAAGGGGATAAAGTACAGGCATAAAATTAAATGTACATTCTCTTCCAAAATTATCTGGTGTGCAGCTACCACAGCTCTCATTCCTAATTACAATGCCTTCTACTCTGCACCCTATAATGGCAATTGAAATTGGCATGGATGGCTTTGCTATTAATACCCAAAAATAAATCACTCAAACGTGGCATACAGCTTTTCCCAAATGGAGGTCCTTTGCTTTTCAAGTCTGACAAGTTTTTAAGAATATTTATTTTACTTCATATTTGCCTTTTTAAAAATTTCTTGTTGTTTTTTGTCAGGATGATAGCATAATAGCAATAAAGTGGTAGTTGTTACTGTGTTACCCATAGCAAATAGATCCTAGTTTCTCAGTACCTTCTTTAAGAATATGCTAAAAATTAATATGAGATCTTTCAGAAATAAACAAAAAATTTATACACCAATTTCCATTACTTAACCTATAACAATGCCTCTTCTAAAGGTTTGTATACCAAGTATTAGCAGTAAGTGTGACTGCATTCTATTAATGATAATATTTTTTCTTTTTATAATTTATTTGGAATGTGCCATGTTTCTGGAATGATTCTAGTGGCTAAACATACAGGCTCACTGTGGCACGGAGGGTATGCACACAGAATCACAGAATCACTAAGGTTGGAAAAGACCTGTAAGATCATCAAGTCCAACCATTAACAAAAAAACCCCAAAACCAAAACAAAACAAAAAAACCCCACAAACAAAAAATATACCACGCACCACCATGCCCATCAAGCCACGTCCCACAATGCCACGTCCACACGTTCCTTGAATACCTCCAGGAAGGGTGACTCCACCGCCTCCCTGGGCAGTCTATTCCACTGTGTTACCACTCTCTCAGTAAAGAAATTTTTCCTAATATCCCGTCTGAATCTCCCCTGGCGCAACTTGAGGCCATTTCCTCACAACCTAGTACATACGACATGAGACCTATGGGCCTTTGCACCTTTCACAATGGCTGCTAGGGGCCAGCTAGGATACCCTAGAGAGTCTAAAATGCCAAGAGGCAACTATGCTTTGGTACTCCAATCACTCTCTTCACCTCCAAAATCATGAGGCAACCATTTCAAAGAAACAAACAAACTTTTCTATATAGTTTTTTGATTAAAGAATGTTGCAGTAAGCGTCAGTAAACACTTCAAAACAGGGAAAAGACATAATCAGGTTAACCATGAGCAATTTAATTCTTCATGTTGAGGTCTTTACATGCACAAGAAAGCCGTCTCTCATTAACACAATAAAGTATTTTATTTCAAATTGACATATATTTGTCTATTTTATGGTAGTGTTAAGGCTTCATATTTCTTCAGTAACTTAGCATCCTATTGTGTAAATGCATGTAATGAGTCACAAGCAATCTGTCATATTCAAGATATACTTTATTATAGTCAAAGAAATGCACTGTATATTTACATTATCAGCACATATATTCTTAGGTGTACTTCAAGGTGTGAGACAGTTAACTATGAAACTAATTGAAGTGCACATCATGTCCAATGTAACTTTCTATTAATAACTAGGAAAGGAAGTAGATGGAAAATGGAATAAAATGCGTCTTGGGTTCACCAAAGGCAGATCATGCCAGACTAACCCAATAGCTTTCTTGATAAGATAACTGATTCTCCAGACAAGGGAAATGCAATAGATCTAATCTGTCATGACTTCAGAATAGCTTTTGGTACAGTGCCACTTTCAAAACTATTTGTTAAGATGGTAAGGATGGGAGTTAGTACAGGAGTTGTAAGGTGGAAATAGGTGGTTAGAAAACAAGCAAACTGAAGATGAACTGTTCTAAAAAGAAGGATATTGTGATGAAAGTTCTCCAGAAATCAGTGCTGGGGCCAATCTTTTCATTTATGTTCTTGATGCAAAAAGCTCTGCAAACATTTGTACAAATTCTCAACCTAAACAGTTTGCAAAGAAAATTGGGAATGCTTTATGCACCTCTGGAGTATGATTAGGCCTTATGACTTTCAGTGCACACAAAAAAGAAGCAGAGAACTAAGGTCTCTCTAGGAAGATACAGAAGGAAGTTAAATGACAAGTTGGATACAAGGGTTTTTATGTGTTCCAGGTTTCTCTCCACCTCACTAGGCAGTGCAACCACAAGGCTGGTTACATCCAGCAGGAGGAAAAAGAGTCTAATGGTGGGTGGAAAGTAATGATAGTACTGTGGTATGTTACTGAAATGACATTATGGTCTCAGCCCTCTTTTCTACTCCTTACTTTTCACATGAAATCTCTCCAAGTCTTAAAATTTTCTTTTGCCAGATTGTTTGCATGCATAAAAAGGTCTTCAACAACGTCTTTCTTTGTGCACTAATTTACTCTCCAAATTGCCTTGTGATACTGCAGATCTTAGCAGGTGACAGGTAACTTCTGAAAACACTCTAAAATGAGATGAAGATGCAAAAGAATTAACCTTAGATTATGTGAAAAATAAGGGAAAGGAGAAAATGCAGAATTTTTCTCCCTTTTCTACGTGATTACATTTTTTGTAAATAATGACATCTGTATGGAAACCTCATTCAAAATGAAAATTTATGGAGAAGCTCTGTTTGACACTAGAAAGTGTCTTTGCATAACAAGTTCTCTGTCTTTTAATATTTGTATCTCTGTGCATACCCTCTGTGAAGACTAGATTCCTGACGATTTTCAAAATGTAAGAGGTTTGAGGGGAAAAGATAGAAGGACTGGACTGCATTTTCTCCAAATTTTTGAAGTGTCCTCACATCAGAACTAGGGCCTCAAGGCTTAGGCAAGGTCCAAAAGGCCCAGAGAAGGAGGCCAAAGGCCAAAGATCCATGAATTTAAAGTCCAGTTAGAGACAAGAATAACAAGTTGGTTTACTTTAAAACTGGTCAAGGACAGACATACCTATCAGGTACGAAACATGAGAACAAGTGCCTAAGAATGCAAGAAGTGCCCTGTATTAATTTTAATTAATTTAGTAAGTATTAATTTCCAGCAGTGGCAATACAAAAGCCTATTTAGGTAGAGAGCACAAACCTTGTTGCTCTCTGCAGTTCATTTCCCTCCCAGTTTTCCAGCATCCACAACTGCTGCATTAGTTGTATATCCCTAGCCAGTATCTTACTACCTTCTCACAGATCTGTTGTCCATGCATTTGTTTAATCTCTTTTTGCACGTGCTGGATCTCTCTGCCATCACAATCACCTGTGGTAGGAGGTTCTGAAATTTACTATTTGCTGTGAAAAAACTGCATTCTTTTCTATCTGCTCAGAGTTATCTCCTAAGTTTCATTGAATGGAACCTATTTGTAGTATTCTGGGATTTTGCGAGCAGTAGTTACACATTCAGCCTTTGTGATTTTGTAAATATGTTTAAAGCTAGATGCATTGCATAGGTTTTGTGGAGTTTTAAGATCAATCTTCTGGAAGAAACATTTAATTGTATTTTTCATTGATATTACTTTGATGAATGGCAATGCACAATAGTAATTATTAAAAAGTCTGAGTCAGATAAATGTTTACATTTATCCCAAAATTTTCTCCTTGGTACTTAAAGAGCTATCAGTTTACTTCACACATATCAAAACATATATCAGAGCAAAAAACTTCACTTCTGGTACATAAATGTCTACTTTTACTAGCAAACCTTTTTACAGTAGAAGCAAAACCACTCTGTGTTCTTTAGCCCAAGAAGAGACAACTGAACAGACCATAACACTTTGACCAGGATTTGAGTGTAACGGATTCATTAAGACACTTTAATGCAATAACCGAAAAGTACTCTCACACATATGTGGAGTGTTGGGTAGCATCCATGTAGTCATTTGGTGTACATGGTCTCATTCATAAACAACAGATATCTCTCAAATGTTTTCAGCTGCTCAAAAGGCAACCTCAAGAATACCAAGAAACGCCCTGGAGGAAGACCTATCCTTTCCTAATCGCAGGAGGAGATCTCTTCAGAGGAGGTTGATAGGACTGTAAGCAGAAGTGTCAACTAACTATTCCTTGAAAAATATGCCTTCTTTCTACCTGGATTTCAGTTTAATATATTTCAGGAGTACTGAGCTTGCTTCATATTCTCATACCACTTCCCTATACACTGATCTATATTATACAGTTTCATTTTTGGCAAATGAAAAAGACACATCAGTATTGTTTGTAGAGCTAGTTGTAACTGTGCAAAGATATACATTGATTCTTTTTATGTTTATTATATCTTTATGGAATAATAAGTTGATTATTAGATCATAATTGCCAGCTTCCATCTCTATGACTAAATTCCCTGTGTAATCATAGATAAATACTAGCTTAATAGACCCAAACAAGTCACGGCTCTACTCATGCATAATGCTACAACTGCCATTTCACAGTGTCCCACTTCTTGTTATCATAACAATTGCTATTGATTTATTGAGCTTTTTCATAGCCAATGGTTAGTCTTCTAAAACATGCCAACAAAAATTGTGTACACCCACACTAGAAGAGAAAGAAAGGTTACTGAAACAAAAATCTGGTAATGAAATAAACAATTTAACAATTTTTCCTCTGTATGAATACATTTTTCTAAGGCTCATACTAATCCAGTACAGTACTTATCAGTGTTTAAAATGCAGCCTCAGCAGTTCTCAAGTGTTTGTTATAAACTCACTTCTATTATTTCTTCTCAGATGACTCAAAAATTATTTAATATTATCATCAGTCAGGACAATTTAATAAAGAAAAGTGATATTTGTTTTCAGTATTCAAATATACTTACAACCTCTGGTTTTAAATATGAGGGTACTTTTTTAATTTTTTTTTTTTTAATTTGAGTGGTCAACAAATCTTTCATTTGTTTTTAGATGTTTTAGAAGATTAAAACTGTTCTCTGGGATCTTCCTGTTTTTAGCTAAGGCAATGTTTATTGTCTTTGTACAAAGCTTAAGGTATGTAATGTGTTTCACAAAAATCTGGAAAGACAAAGTCCCTGTTCACAGAAGTTTACAATCTTTCATGCAAGGCTTAACAAAATAAGGCACTGCACAGTAAAGGAAAGAAATATTTGCAAAACTGTATGTTTGCAACAAGAAGAGTTTATCGTAAACAGCAACAAAACAGACAACAAAATGGAAACAATATTGGCATTTAAAAAGTAGCAATATTTACTGCAGCACCAAATTTGACTTGATTTCTCTATCTTTAGATATTTACTATTATAAATGTGGTACACTGCAAAATAACATGGAGTCAGGTTCTCTTCAGTGGTGAATACAGGTATTTTAAGGATGACCACTAAACATGCAACATGCTGCTAGTCTAACTCCTCTTAATATAAAAGAGGTTGTATTGGTTATAGTCTTAGTGGAAGACATCAACAGAAAGCACATGAAAAAGTAGCTAATTTGGAATGATTAGAAGATATCCTCCTAGTCTGACGGTAAAGTAATGTTACTGAGGCAAGGTAGGGAAGTTTGCAACAATATCTACACCCTAACTATTATTTAAACAAATATTGTTTCAGACTCCAGCACTTGAAAATAAATGTTCTAATATGAAAATATCACAAAACATAGTACTGAAGTGGTGTCTTATCAATCTGGTACAAAACTCAGCAACTCTTCCTTTTCCGAATTCCCAAAAATCTCAGATGTCCATTTAGAGCATTATCGCATTTTTCAAATCAGTTTAATGAGCCTGCCCCAGATAACAAAATGCCTAACCCTTTATTCCCCTTGAATAGTGAATTAAAAAAAATCAAGGAATCTTATCAGTCACCCTACTACCACTACCATCAACAAATCTACAACTCAGAGAATTTTTGTTCCTATTAAAGAAAGCAAACAAACTAGAAAACCTAAGAACTCTTTGAAATACTAGTTATTGAAGAAAATATTAATTTATCTGACACATACATTGTTCTTAATGATTATTTTTTCCTGGAAGATACATCTTGTGTATATGCTTATGACATTATATAGAACTAAATAGATGTATGCTACTCAGCATGGCTAAGTTAAAGTAGCTGCAAGAACTTGATATGTTTTTTTTTAAAATAGACACAAACCTTTGTATTGAGTTTACAAGGCAAGGTGTTGGCAGAGAGGAACTGTTATGAACTGGCCACAACCCCTATTCCCCATCCCACCTGCACCACTTAGAGTAGGGGGGGAGGAGGAAAAAGAGTTGGGAATGAAGGAGTGAAGTTGAGCCTGGGAAGAAGGGGGTGGGATGCAGAAGGCGTTTTTAGTTTTGTCTTTGTTCCCCACCACCCAACTCTATTTCTAATTAGCAATAAATTAGATTAATTTTCTCCAAGTCAAGTGTGTTTTGACCATGACAGTAACTGGTAACTGATCTTTCTGTCTTCATCTTGACCCATGAGGTTTTCCATCTCATTTTCTCCCCTCTGTCATGTTGAGGAGGGGGACAGCTGGGTGGGCATCTGGCAGCCAGCCAAGGTTAACCCAGCACAACCACTCAGATTAATTCCATGTGAACGAGTTATTATGGCTTCCAAATACAACAGAGTTACACAACCACATAGCGGTGTGAGCTTGGTGAGGAGCTATGTAGTTATAACCCTTGATGCTTAAGTTCCTTCTCTTACTGCATTTCATTCTAATGCCTTGCATAAAATGGGAATCAAATTAGGGGGACTCTGTAAGAGTGCCTTGACCATTTTCATTGCCTTTCTCAAATTAAGAGATTACATTTTCTACTTTGCATTAAAATGGTAGAGTTGTGACTTAGTACAATAGAAAATAGAATAGAATTTGAAAGATTTAATACAAGATCTTGCAATTTCATATGGTAGGTCTTTCAGATTTCTAGAACAACATCAATGTCATCTGATTTGTTTGTAGCTGCTAGAGCTTCAGGTGCTTGAATTTTCTTTTGTGTTTCCTTAATTCACTGGTGATCCTGTCATCTTTTTCACATTCAGCATTGACACACCCATTGAAAACTGAAGCAAGATGTTAATTTAGCTTGTGGGAGAGATTTAAATTTTTTTTGTTATGCTACTGCTCTCTTTTCACAGAATCACAGAATCACTAAGGTTGGAAAAGACCTGTAAGATCATCAAGTCCAACCATCAACCCAACACCACCATGCCCATTAAACCATGTCCCACAATGCCTCGTCCACATGTTCCTTGAACACCTCCAGTGAGGGTGACTCCACCACTTCCCCGGGTAGCTTATTCCAGTGTGTCACCACTCTCTCAGTAAAGAAATTTTTCCTAATACCCAGTCTAAACCTCCCCTAATACAACTTGAGGCCATTTCCTTTTGTCCTGTCACTTCTCACTTGGGAGAAGAGACCAACACCCACCTCTCTGCAACCCCCTTTCAGGTAACTGTAGAGAGCGATAAGGTCTCCCCTCAGCCTCCTCTTCTGCAGGCTAAACAACCCCAGTTCCCTCAGCCGCTCCTCAGAAGACTTGTTTTCCAGACCCCTCACCAGCTTCATCGCCCCTCTCTTGGGCACACTCCAGCACCTCAATGTCCTTCTTGTAGTGAGGGGCCCAAAACCGAACACAGTATTCGAGGTGCGGCCTCACCAGAGCCGAGTACAGGGGCACGATCACTTCCCTACTCCTGCTGGCCACACTATTTCTGATACAGGCCAGGATGCTGTTGGCCTTCTTGGCCACCTGGGCACACTGCTGGCTCATCTTCAGCCGGCTGTCAGTCAACACCCCCAGGTCCTTTTCTGCAGGGCAGCTTTCCAGCCACTCAGCCCCAAGGCTGTAGTGTTGCATCGGGTTTTTGCGACCCAAGTGCAGGACCCGGCACTTGGCCTTGTTGAACCTTGAATTAAAATGGCTAAATAAATGTTCATTTTTTGTTTTATTTCCTATGCAAGTTCCAACTCTGCTTACATAGGACAGTTTTTATGTTAAACCTGTGCATCCTGGTGTTTAAACTTTCCTCTTATTGTATTCCTTGTTCATTCGCTACTTTCTTATAATAGCAATCTTAATCTGACTGGTCTCCAGATAGGTCTAGACCTATCTCCTTGCTTCTGCTTTCCTTGCTTATGACTCAGACTTAGCATGTCCAAGTAGATGATGTATATTCACAGTCTGTCAGATAATCCTTCTTCTGAAATTCCCCATTTTTCTCCCCATTTGAGGCAAAGCAGGACATGAAATCGTGTTTCCATTGGCTGCCATCTCTCTCTCAAAAAAAAGGGTATAAATGTAGGAGAACCTAAGAGTAACCTCTAGCTCCAATGAATAAGGAATACTGTTACTAATAATATTCTGAGGGTAGAAAGCTCAAGGCTCCTCCCTACCCTAAAGAATTTCAAATATACCATCTACTTATTTACACTGCAAATGGAAGAAAATTTCCTTAGAACATTCACAATGTTAATGCTATATCTTGGATACCTCAGGAACTGACAGTCAGATAACAATTCATAAGATAATTCCTGAATTGATTTGTGAAATGATGAACGATATCTTAAATCCATCCAATTTTTTGTTACTCTGTCACCTTGAAAATTTTGTGCAGAACTTGAGTCCTCGTACCCCAAGTAGTTTGCCAGGTGTTTTTTATCATGTTTAGTTTGGACTATGAGCAGATTAGAGCCCTTGTTTCATGCATTATAAAAGTACCTTTTATAACTGTATCATTATATAACCTGCATTATGGTGGTGTGTCTAAAAATCAGAATGTAGGCCCCGATTGAAGAAAAGAAAGAATTTAAGAAAATGAAGTAGTATTAGGGGTTTTATGCAGCTTAGCAACTCAAATATTAAAGGCAAAAAGCCTTTTAAATTTAGTAACACAGTTCTGGGAGGGATCGCTGAGATCATCAATTTCAGGCCTCTGTTATTCCAGGAAGCCACATCATATAATCTTTTTCATAAGCATATTAAACTCCATTTAAAATGCAGTTCCTTATTTTTGTCACCACTACTGTTCCAGGACCTCACTGCACTGATAGTTGGAAACTTTACTGATTGCAGCTACTGAGTATAGCTGAACACTGGACATAGAGACACAGACAAAAAGTTTCTTTTTATTTCTCTCCAAATCTCTAAATAAATGTCAGAGTTTGGTGGGACTGGGTATGATGAATGTTGAGCAGGCAGTGTCCAAAAATTTAATACGGCACAGCATATCCTGTCTTTATATTTGTGAAGAGAGAATTAAAAAATGGTACTTACAAGAACTTAGCATTTTCTGAACTGTACAAATACACTGTTAATTAATCTAATTCTGAGTATAAGACTTCAGGTTTTTTTAGTTTTAAACCTTCAGACTCTGACAGCATTACAAATGAAGCCAGAATTACAACGAAATTTCCTTCCTGATCAGAACAATTAGCATGCACAAAACTTATGCATGACTTAATCTGATTATTGAAAATGAAGGCTCTGTCAGAAAAGTAAATCTGAGTTTTTCTTGATACTGATGGAATAAGTGAAGGACCTTATCTCCAAGTTTTCTCCAGGCTTCTTCTTCTATGGATGGGTTCAAGGGTGTAGTATTAGAAATTATATCCTATCAACTGGTCAAACAGATAAGACGACATTTTTATTTTTATCAGCAAAACGCTTATTGCTCATGAAAGAGTATATCTTTCAGCACAGTTCCTCTACCACACTATTGTTCAGGTTACCAAGCTGTGTGTATATTCCTTGTCTGTTTGCCCCCCAGGACATCCTTGAAAATGAGACATGTTGTTTTAAGGCCGCAAGGGTTTTATCTGTGTGTAAAAAATTAAATAAAATAAATTCAGAACAAATACAGCATTAATATTTTATACATATATTGCTTTAATATTGCATCAGTAGCAAATTAGAATCCAAGCCTAGATTTTCATGTTTTGAATATTAACTGCTGAAGTTTTGTCAGTAGCCTTAGGAGGGTTTTTTGGATCTTAACGAATCATGACAGAATTTATGGTTGGTGTTCACACAAAGTGCGAAGTGTCTGTTTGAAAACTGCAATAAAGTGATGTCAGAGAAGGAAACTGTCTGCCTGATCCCTAATCAACAACAGCAGAAGCAGGCCTGGTACTGCACGCTTACTAAATCTCCCTATACTTTTTCAGAGTGCAAAAAATGGAAGTACTGGGATGCATTAGGTACACTCTTGAACGATCATTACCCTGAGGGGAACAAAGATATGCCTATCTCACACAGAATCTCCACTCTTTGATATAATATTGCCTTATGTATATTGGTCAGATCTTGCAATATGTTTATCATACAAGTAATCTACAGTCCTCCAAGCAGTCTCATTAAATACACGAGAACAAGTTTAGTGAATAACAATTTGCATTCAGGAACATTTGCAGGAGGATATAATCAAATCTATTTATTGAGATTTCTATTTCTTGTCCAAGATGTCACTCCAGCAACACTTTCAGTGACCGTTCTTGGTCCCACAAGTTGAAAAAAAATAATCAGCTAATTAGTTCATACATACTGATAGCTGAAAATCAACATTTGCAACAGTTTTGTTATCCAATTTGAAATAAATTGGCAGCATAAATGAAAATATTTTTAGCAAGATAAAAACCTGGAAAAGCGTATTATTTAAAATTTTAAAGAACATCTGAACTCTAATCTTGTAATTATTCATAAACAGACAGAGGCATATTAACAAAGCCTTTGGCTCTAACTGAAGGTTATGTTGGATAAATATCTTCCATATAAGAACTCTATATCTTATTAGGAATGAGACAAAAGAAATGTATTTAAAATGGTTAAACCTGGTCTTATCTTTTGATTTTTGTGGAAAAATGTGGAAAATTTAATTAGAAAAATAATTACTGAAAGTTAAAATCAATGCAGTTGTAAAAATTATCAGAGTGTCTGTGATAATAGCCTGGGACAATGCAGGAACATGGGCAAGGCAGACAGACCATGCTGCAGTTACAAAAGGGGAAAAGTCACCAAAAGAAAATAGGCTTCACCATTTAGCACATCTTCTACACATTTTTCGGTAGTTTTTCTGGTCCTCAAAATGTAACGTTCTGTTCTGGATTTAACATCTTGTTTTCATAGGGCATATTGCTGAATTATCCCTAGCAGTTGTTCTCTGCCTGTCTCCAGCGATCAGGGAGTGAACCATGACTCAGAGAGTCACAATATAGTCCCTGATTACCCCTTGCTCCAGGAAGAAAATAAACTGCATTAGCCTTTTACCTGGTACAGATGATTTCTTCTCTCTGCACCAGCCAGGCTGTGCTGGTCAGTATGTCGGGGCAAGGGTCATAGCCAGACATTATTCACTCCCCATGCATCTGGAAAGGAGTGGGAATAGCTGCCTTGTAGAGGCCATTCACCCTTTTGTAATGCAATCTGCACTCAGGGTAAATTGTACTGTGTAAGAGGGCACTTTAAGCTTCTCTCTAGGAGAGAGGTGTATATGACAAACTCCATTCTTGTGTCTATAGTATGTGTCTATAGTATGTGTTTAGGCAAATGACTTTGAAGCGTCAAAGCTGCTTATATTGATCTTTAATCCCTGATCTACTGCAGTAGAAGAACATGATATAACAGTCCAAGTTTCCCAGCGAGCTGTCTTCGCAATGTGAGGCCAACGGAGGTACAGTGTTTAGCACCTCACAAGGTTTAGTGTTTTGTATGAACAACTGTGACATTTCTACAGATGGCCAGCAATGATCTGACTGCCCATTTTCCCTGTGTTTATTTTAAATGCACTATTTCTTGTGGTCACCATATTCTTGTTTGATTATTGGAAAAAGAAAATTAGGGTCACTAAGGAAAAAAAGATTCTAGATCACCACGGTAATGAAAATGGTCTCTCACCTATGAGCAGGCTAGCAACAGAAGCATGTGGGAAAGGCACTCTCTATTTGCCCCTTGTACTTTTGCATGCACAAATCAAGAGCACTTTTAAAGTGAAAAAGAACATAATATCTATTGCTTTCAGTTCTGCAACATGAAAGGGAATCAGAGACCCAGTTGTTGACCAGTTCAAGTTGTGCCCTTTTGGCAGATTGCCTCTTGCTCCAGGAAAGTGTAAAACTGGAGAGTGAAAATTCAAGGAAAGTGAAAAAAATCATGCACTATGTCAGAATCCATTATTTCTTTGAAGTTCGGTTTGTTGTCTGCTGTCATGGGACTGCCTTCAAAGAGTGCATGGAATATCTTAAAAACAAAGTGAGAAAGCAGGCAGCACTTTCCTGTTACAGTCTGCAGATATTTTGACACTCCAAACAATCACCATGGGTTTCCCATGTGCTTGATGTTACATAATTTGTCATGATGTCTGCTGTGAGTGCCCCTGGACTTCATGTCTTACTACCCTCCACTCTCTTCTTGTGGCACTTAAGTGGGAATAGGTGTCATCAAGGAGCTATATGGTGCCAATAATTCAGTATTTTCACAAAGAGGGATTTTCTCTAGAACGAATGGCATTTATTCCCTCTAATAAAGAAATGAAGGCAAGTTTGTCTGAAAAGACTGTTACTGAGTAAGTACAATCACCTTGGAAAGAGGACTTCATGTAAAATGAGAAAATTTAGAGAGTATATGTATTTATTTTTCTAACTTTATCAATAATGACAGTGCTATGTTCTTTGTCACAAGAATGATACTGTGCAAAAAATGCAAAGGATTTTTTTAATTACTTTCAGATGATTGAGTTACTAGGAGTATACTGAGGTTTGTTATACATATCCAAAAAGGAATAATATAGTGATACAGAAAGGAAAAATATAGTGAGCCAAATATATTTAAGAGAGAGGGAAAGAAGAACCTCCTTAAAAAAAAAGATGAGCTATACAATGGCTCTAGTAGATAGTCCAGGTTTGATCACTACTCATGCAAGTGTCTCTCTTATTGCCTTCAGAGGGAGATTTTTGACTCAGTAACTAACAACAGAAAGATAAGGTATTCAGAAGCAATTCCCCCTGAAATGTCATCTATATTATCTTTTCTCCTCCTACACTGAGAATGTTGGAGCCTTACGGTATGTGGAAGATCTCACTCTAAAATAAACAGTGATAGATTCCTGCTTGGAGGAAATTATAATCTAAACTAGTCATAGTAAGAAAGTAAATGTCATGGAAAGCCTGCTTCTTCTGACTCTAGAAGAATCTAAAACTCTCTAGCAGTGCCTTTGCTCAGCCTGCGCCTCTCTCTGTGCTGACATTGTGGTGCAATGTATGCCAAAGAAGCTCAGCTGAAGTTGCTGGGCACCTGCATGAGATCCCAGAAGGGACTTGGTCATTGTGAAGTTCATTCTTCAGCTTAGAGAATGTTTTAAATAACACAAACAAGGGTACTTGTCCAAAAAGTAGCAGTCCTGAATTTTAACCCATCCTTACTCTAACAGAGTTTGAAGCTTCCTACTCCCTGTTAATCTTTTTTTAAACAAAAAACAGTCTAATGCAAAATATTATACGTGTGGACACACACAACCGAGGGAGCAGGAGCTA
The DNA here is from genome assembly GCF_030936135.1 of Gavia stellata. Lineage (NCBI taxonomy): Eukaryota > Metazoa > Chordata > Aves > Gaviiformes > Gaviidae > Gavia > Gavia stellata. The sequence continues at coordinate 34,412,186 of NC_082596.1, forward strand.
GAATGCAGGGCTTGTAAGTCAGAGCATCTCAAGGGGACAAAATTGTGTAATGCTTATGTCTATCACAGATGTGATGTGGGATCAGCTGTTTTGTGCCTTGAGCTTGCTGTTGCCTGGCTATAGGCACTTCCTGAAGAACTGGCCTCCTGTTGACAGTAAATGGAGTGATCTCTACTTTCGTGTTCAAGCATCTGTATTTTAGGCCTTAGGCTAGATAAACTAAGTAGTTAAAGTAGGAAGTTTAGTTGTCTATATGTTTGCTAAGTTTCAGGGTTTCCCTTAATAACTTTTTGCTACCTCACTTCACAGTGGAGAACTCTTTGAATTTTAAGTAATAGGAAAAGTCCACTAACATTTCTTTGCCACTTCAGAAGAGCTGGGTCTCTGTTGCTGTGGAAATTGGAATCAAAACCAATGATTCAGTTGGAAGACTTTGGGATAGTGTTTGTCCTGGAGTCACTGTTGCCGGTTTGACTGTATTTATATGAAACATCTTGACTTTAAAAGGAGAAATTACTGGTTCTTGAACAAGTTATAAATCCCAGAAGGTTTACATATTTACTTAATGTCCATTTTTTTCTACTGCCTGTTCCACCACTAAAATCATAACCTTGCTTATAACCTCAGTAATTTCTATAATAACCACTTGTGATGTAATAAAGAGAGGATTAGGACATTGGGTTGGGAGTAATCAGTAGGAAACTACAAAAGAGTTGATGGTTTTACTGATGTTTCTTTTAACAAAAGAGCAGAGTGGCAGGAAAAGAGAAAATAAATAAAAGATAAGGAGAATTATCTGTAAATAAAACACTTTCCTAAAATTTTCCCTGAGGTTCTAATCTTCTTTAGTGTGACCCAGACAACATCAGACGAGCTTCAGCATATTGAAGGAAGAAACCTATTTCACACCTCCCCTAATCTTGCAGAGCTTCCTCAAAGTCCCTGTACAAAATTAACATAACCCTTTGGGCCTGAATTCTGCATCTTGCAATGTTAATGAAATCAATGGGACATGTGTGAATGGATCTGTTTGCAAGGTCCTGGCTTTAAATTAACATCTAGACCCCATTTGTTTCCTCATGGCTTCTTAAGGGACATCATGGGCTGGGATAATAAGCATAGGAATGGAAGTCATAGGAACTTAGCACTGTGGTATGGCTTGGCCAGGGAGACCAATCCCCTTCAACTACATTATAAATGTGAGGCACCTAGGTATAAAACTATGATATATTTCCCAATTTTTCTTGGGAAAAAAATCATAATTATTGTAAAAATAAAGAAATCCCTTGTTTTAGTCCTGGCTTTAACCAATGGTATGTTTCATTTTGGTGTGACCAGATTCTAACCAGGTATCACGCACCTGCTGCTGTAAAGTCCCACTGCACAAGCATATTTCTGCACAAGCATGTTTCTTAATTTGTGGGACACATGCAATAAAAAAGAGACTGTTGTCCCGATTTAATGTTTTCCTCTCTTTGCAGAGCTGCACCTATCGGATCAAAAAGGAAAATATGAGTATTTCTTTTCTGTTATTTGATTTTCCCTGTTATACACAGTTACTTTTTAGAACAGGCTCTGTGTTTTTGTTAATATTTGGAAGTACCAGCCCCAAAGAAACAAAATATAATGGCTATAACTGAAATATACTATCTTCCAACTTATCAAGCAACATTCCTAATAATTTGCTGTAAAATATACATAATGAAATCAGACAACAAGAACAGAATATTTGAAATGTGCGGCTAATCTAATTAATGAAGCGACGCCCATTTGATATCTTCAGTTGGCTGGTAATATACAAACAAACTCTGCAGTAGTCTGTCCTGAGTTATGTGCATGTACACAGTTATATTAAAGCCAATAAGCAATCCAATAGGAATTCTCCCAGTCAGTATGACATACCTTTTTTGAACCTGCTAGGTTCAAAATGATAGAATTAATGATAGAACAAGTATAGAAGCTCAGTAAATCACTTATCTTGCTCTATAGTTGCCATAGTTCCTCTTTCCTTGCTTTAATGGAGGCACACTGTCTAAGAAAACATGTAGCAGAAGGATATTTTCAATGTGCTGTCACTCCTAAATTACATCTCTGTGCAGCAGCACTAGTCATGTCATGCCATTTTACTAAGACAAGGACTCATGAGTGCACTGCCCACAGCAGAGTCACATTTCACCTGTCCTTCTGTGGCCTGCACTATATTGACAGGATCTGTGACAAGAAGCTGAACAGATTTGTTGTTCTCAGGTTGACGGGCTTATATTTGTAGTGGTCCCATCTTCTGTTGGCAGCAGGCTCTGCCATAGATGTGGCTACGGGAGAACACCATTATTCTCTGGTACCCTTAAGATCATGTTACCCAAGTAATCTTCTTGTCTTTCTTCTCCTGAACTGTTGGGACGGTTCCAGGAAAAGTAAGAGGTGCTGAATTACTATTTTTGTTATTGTACAGAACTGAAACCCGACTCCAAACCTCCTTCATTATCTCCTCAAGCCTTCAAGCCTAATTGACAGCAAGTCTTTATATCTTGATTTGTTCCCATTAGAAGTCCTTGTGCCCTTGAATAAACAGGTAAGGTAATAACTTTAATTACTGCTATAATTAGGTGTATCTGAAACACCTGTGCTTTGGCATGAGAAAAAAGGCCTAAAATTGAACTTTCCTTTCTGCAACATTGATATGTATTTTTTCTTAATACCATTCATTTGGCAGATAAAGGCACCCAAAGTAGACATGGCAGCTGAAGTTTAAGAGGCAGAAAAAAAGATTTTTTTTTTCTTTGAATTGCTGTTAAATGAACTTATTTATTACTATAACAAAGTGGGAAGAAATCTTCAAGTAAAAGGCAATTAAATGTATGGAACAGCTTTAAAAGGCCATAGCCTCTTCGTACTAACAGTCATAACAGAAACCAAACAAAAATAAATGAATCATCAATAGAATAACACAGCAGGGTACTTCATAAGGCATAATGTCTTCTGCATTTGTTTTGTTTCTGTTAGCAAGACCTTATATGTTGTTAAGTATATGGAAAAGAAGAAGAGCAAAAAGTGTGTGTGTATATATATATATATGTATAAAATTATGTGTGTAATGTACATTGTATGTGTATGGCTACAATTTGGCTTGCAACCAGTAAGCCTACCACTTTTATTTTCCATTTCAATGGGTGATGAAAAGCAAAATAAACCCTATTTTTTTTAACTGTGTATGAATAAACTTACATTTTAAAAAGCAACAGTGACCATAAAAAACACAAGTAAATAGCTCGCTTGTGACTGAAACTTTAGATACCTTTGAAATAATTTTCAAATGCTAATTGAAGTAGATATCCTGAGAATGCATAGTTGGTATCCATACCATCTTCACATCAGAAAGCAAGAAAAGTAGGCAATTAATTCATAGTCACAGGCAGAAAGCTGCATTTCAATAATGTTAGGAAATGCTACTATTAAGGAAAGCAATGAAATTCAAGGTTAAATGTCTGAATTAATGTACCTCAGTATTTGGCACCCAAGGAAAATCAGATTGATATTTGGGACTACAGTATTCTCGGTACCCAGGAGGCTTTATGTAGTCCATGTGCCTTTACATAGACTCTGGAACTGTATTTTAGGAGTCCAACTTCGAAAATTTGGATTTTGTTTGGAACCTCCTTGTGTTCTTTTTATTGAATTCTAACTGGTGCAGTTAATTAGAACAACTTGGCCACAACATGTCTGACAATCACACCTCCACACTGAAAGGGTTGGGCATGCTGAAACCAGAGACATTTTTCAATGAGAAATTGCTTTAAAAAACATTATAGTCATGTTCACTGTTGCATTGCAATATGGTTTTTGAGAACCAAATTAAGTACTTTAAAGGTTGAAATTGAAGGGAAAATTTGTTAAAATTTGCAATTTTGTTTCAACTCTGAAACTGAAAAAGAATTTCTAAAGAGGTCTGGAGATATCTTACATGCACATTATCATCTGTAACAAATTTAATGATTTTCAGAAAAAGATGGTTACCTCTCCTCTAAAAAGGAAGACCACTTCTGTGTATAAAGCTGGTCATTCCAAGCCAATATTCACTTTTGAAAATTTTGACCTACATACTTTTCTATCATAAATTTTCATTGGAAGAAATTAGTCTAGTTACCAGAGAACTGTCAGGCAGTCAAAAAGGGAAGTGGTCTATGTGACTGCGATTTGGGAGAGGTAAGGCAGACTCTAAATAATCTGTCTATTAAAATATGTTCCACACTATAAAAGATTGAAAACCTACCATAAAACAAGGCACAACAGGGGGATGATATGGGATAACTGACTTGCCATTAACCACACTGTTGTTTTTCTTTAAATAAATAAAAGACTTCAAGCTCTAGTGCTGTCCAATATATACTTTCCTTGAGCATTAAATTTCCATAAAATCAGTCACTATGACCTGAAAAATAGCTGATCTGTGGGTGAGGAATATTTTTGAAAGAAATTCCTTAGGAATTTTTATAGATGTCTAGATATATGTAATTATAAGAGATAGAGACAAGCCATTTAAATATCTGAACTTCAAAAAAAGTTCCAGTGTTTAGAAACTATTTAAAATCTTTTGAGGATTTAACAGTTCTTTAGTTTCATTCCCTCTCCCTCAGACACCTTCATGACTGTGGGAGAGATGTGCTTAGTTCAATTTTAACCATTTAAAAATTGTATTTCTACTTTCAGCTGATCATCTGTGTTCCATCCATATAAGCACTTCCAAGAGACATTCATGGTCCTCACTGTAGCATGAGATTAAGCACCTTCCAAAGACACACATCTTTCTCCATTGACTGCAGAAGTAGCTTAGATGCCTAAATTATGTTCAATGAGTCATTTTTAGCCAAAGTTAAGTAAAATAATTTTCAATCTCTCTAAGGACATCTGTGAAAACAGATGAAGCCTAGGTTGGGATTTCTAAAGGAAGATGTTTGGAAGCTGCAAACAAGACCTCAGAGGAGCTTTTTTCCTTACTCCACTGAGTGAGGAAAGCATCACAGTAAAGCATAATACAACTTAAAGTTTTTCTCTTTTGTAGAGCTCCTACTCCAGATATTTTGGTGTTATTGGGAGAAAACAAGGATGCAGAGTACATATGACATTAGTCTAAAGCAGACCACTGAATGTTTGGCAATTTGTGTTGATATTCTTGGCAAACTCTAGCGTCTTGAAGGAATAAGAGAGAAGAAAATCCAAAAAGCAATGTTGCTGTTATTATTTCATTCTTTCCTTCCAAAGGAAGAGATTTTTAGATCAAAATTTTTATTGCTTTAATATGTGCCTGTTGCTTCCTTTTAATTTTGTTTTGTAGCTGTTTCTACTTTTATGTTAGTTTCTAAACCAATCAAGAACTACAACGTAAATGAGGCTCATCTATTAAGTGATACAACAACACTTTTTCATTACATAAATGCTGTAAAAGAAACAGAAAGTAACAGCTACTTAATTTTTGCAAATAGTCCTGTATGACTCTAATCACAAAATGATGTATTAAACAGCTTCTATTTTTCTAATGTGGGAGACAAGTTAATATGTACCTTTGTGGAAGAGTCGGTTGGCATGACAGTTGCTGTCCATGTAAACTTGCTGCTCAGAAAACATAAGAACAAGTTATTTCAATTGTGATACAAAAGAATCACTAGGCTTGAGACATGCAGGTGAAGCATGATCTGGTGTAGGTTAGATTATTAATCCAAGACTGTGATACCCAATATTTGGGGTCCAGTCTAGAGCATTCCTGTTACTTTTCCAGGCCATGAACAGGCTGCCATAACATTTCAGTTCTCAAAGCTTATGCCCTTGTGACTACTGCATGGCAGGGTAGGGGTCTGAGTGAAACAAGCATACTCTCTCTCTTGAACCAATCTTCGTTTTCATACAAATATCCACAGGAGTGAAACAAAAGAAAAGATAACAACAACAAAATTGAAGCATTAGCAAATAGTTTTCCACAATGAGTAACAGTTTGACACAAAGGATTTCGAATACAAATGCATTCATCTATGTATTCTGTTTTTTTAGGGGTGTTAAATATACTAGTTTAAATAATGCATTTATTCTTGAAAATGTATTTCAAAGGCTGAAATCTGCTGTAGAGTATTTTTTAATAGTATAAAATGCAAAAGAAGAGTATTGCCCTTAACTTGAAAGCTACTATCTTTCATCATTTGGGTCACCAATT